>NC_134362.1:18635251-18710251 GCF_048569485.1 Anomaloglossus baeobatrachus
AACTGCACAGTATAGTCCCGCCCCCGGCGGCTGTGATTGGTTGCAGTGAGACAGCTGTCAATCAGCGTGGGGGCGTGTCAAACTTCAACCAATCATAGGCGCCGGTGGGTGGGGAAAGCAGGGAATACGAGATTGTTTAATAAGCGGCCGGCTTTTTCAAAAGAGGAAAAGCCGCCGGCGTTTAGAGAACAGCCATGCAGCGCCGCGCCGTTGATCGGGGAACGGTGAGTATGAGAGAGGGGTACTCCATTCAGTCACTCTGGGGATTAGCGGTCACCGGTGAGTCCTTCACGGGTGACCGCTAATCAGGATGCGGCACAGACAGAGCCGCGGTATGACAATGAAGTCGGGTGAAGTTCACCCCAGTTCATTCTCTACGCGCGACTCTGTCTGCTGTCAGCGGGTATGTATCTACGATATTGTGCATCACAAACACGCATAAATTCACACGGACAACACATACACATGTCAGTTATTTCTCTCACACATAAACTGACAACCAACACGCACACACGGCTAGCATACGGCATTCACACAGATGGCACACGGACACAAAAAAAGGACACAAAAACGGAAAACGGACCCGAAAAACGGACGTAATGCGTGTGTGTTTTTTCACGGACGTGTGAAGGGGGCCTTAGAAATATTCTGAAAAAAATAAAAATGTAGTTTGTGCCACCATTTTCCTAGACTATTGATGACGTTGCCTCATGGCTTTTTTTTTTCTTCTTCATTGATAACCTTTTTGAGGTATATAGGATCAATTTTTTATTGCATTTTTTTTTTATTTGTGGGACATGCAGCAATGAAAAGTGGAAATTTTTGCTTTTTAATTTTTTATTTTGTTGCTGTGTTTATCTTTTGCGTTAATAAACCTATATTTTGATAGATCTGAATTTTTCATGTGTTTATTTTTGTTGTTTTTTTCTCCAATTGGGAAAAGTAAGTAATGCTGTGTGTGACAAGTGTAGTCATTGCTCCATCCTTTTGGGATATTCCAGAGCCCTTCTCTCAGGATCATATCACTTTTCTTGTGGAATTGCGGATTTTGATGGGATTTGATGCAATATCAGGTTTGTTTTGTATTTTTTATTCATCCATTGAACTCGATGGGGAACATTTGCCGCAAACTGCGTCAGTACAGGTCAATTTCCATGCAGTCAGACTCTATGCTAATTTTTTGAAAGGAGTTTGAACACTTCTCATCTACTTTGGGCCTGTAATGTGCTAAGGATTGTCCATCCCCAACATACCCTTGTGAAGAGATCCTTAAAAAACTCAACAAAGCATTGCCCATGTTAGATTGACAAGCTTAAGTGCTGAGCAGGTCACAAAAAAATATAATAACCAAAGTCAAAAGATCAAATCTATTAATACATCAGTGCCAATCTTCAGTCACCACTAGAGGGAGCCCACTACATAGGTTCAATTAGTTCCCTATGCAATGAGCTCCCCCTAGTGGCGGCTGCAGACACAGAATTTTATCATTTACTTTTCATGGTGTACGATTGTGAAACATACTGCAATCCATTCATTTCCAAACTATCCCTTTCCAGCTCTTGCAAATTTACAACTATCCGCCAGCGCTTGTCCAAGCATGCCAAAAGTGATGGGTCTGCAACACTTGGAAAGCTAGAAGTTGGATATCAATGCTGTGGCCTATACTGGAACTTACTGGGGGTGCAGGATGGCGCTCGCCCGCTCCACTTCCCGGTTTTCAGGCAGGTCCTTCTGCTGCTTCCCGTGCGCCGGTAGAAGTGAGACGCACACTCGTACTGTATCTGTGTGTGAAGGTGCTGGTATCCTGTGGGAAGCTCTCCCGGGGGCAGTGCCGGCTTTTTTGTGGGGTAGATGTCATTCTTCTCCTTGGTGAATGATGACGATGATGAGGAGTAAAGCTGGTGAAGAGGGGTCTCCCTAAAAAGAACGGAAGGAAATATAATCAGGGCCAACAAGCTATGAGCTAGCGGGTCAGGATTAACTTACCTCCATAATCAACCAGCCTGGCCCATCACTTGGAGAGAAGCGTCTCTAGTAGCCGCTTATCTCCCAACTATAAAATTACCCAGTCAATTTCACCCATTTAACACCTTCCCCTGTTACCCTCCCACCCTCCGGGCAGGGTCAGGGCGTGCATCATCTTACCGTGACTGAACCTGCGAGGGCAGCACTTTAGGACGCACTAGATCAGGAATCTTGGGCTCCCGACAAGCTAAAAAGGTAAAAAGAAGAAATTCTGATTTACTGGTGATCTACAACTGTAAAATACATGAGGAGTATGGTTCCCAAAACACAGTAAATTATGGTTGTCTGCAGCCACCACTAGGGGGAGCTCCTTGTATACGGAGATACATGATAACATCCTGTCTGCAGCCTCCAGTAGGGGGAGCTTCCTGTATACAGAGATACATGATAAGATCCTGTCTGCAGTCACCACTAGAGGGGGGCTCCCTGTATACAGAGATACATGATAAGATCCTGTCTGCAGTCACCACTAGAGGGGGGCTCCCTGTATACAGAGATACATGATAACATCCTGTCTGCAGCCTCCAGTAGGGGGAGCTCCCTGTATACAGAGATACATGATAACATCCTGTCTGCAGCCACCACTAGGGGGAGCTCCCTGTATACAGAGATACATGATAAGATCCTGTCTGCAGCCTCCACTAGGGGGAGCTCCCTGTATACAGAGATACATGATAACATCCTGTCTGCAGCCACCACTAGGGGGAGCTCCCTGTATACAGAGATACATGATAAGATCCTGTCTGCAGTCACCACTAGGGGGAGCTCCCTGTATACAGAGATACATGATAAGATCCTGTCTGCAGTCACCACTAGGGGGAGCTCCCTGTATACAGAGATACATGATAAGATCCTGTCTGCAGCCACCACTAGGGGGAGCTCCCTGTATACAGAGATACATGATAACATCCTGTCTGCAGCCACCACTAGGGGGAGCTCCCTGTATACAGAGATACATGATAAGATCCTGTCTGCAGTCACCACTAGGGGGAGCTCCCTGTGTACAGAGATACATGATAAGATCCTGTCTGCAGCCACCACTAGGGGGAGCTCCCTGTATACAGAGATACATGATAACATCCTGTCTGCAGCCACCACTAGGGGGAGCTCCTTGTATACGGAGATACATGATAACATCCTATCTGCAGCCTCCAGTAGGGGGAGCTTCCTGTATACAGAGATACATGATAAGATCCTGTCTGCAGTCACCACTAGGGGGAGCTCCCTGTATACAGAGATACATGATAAGATCCTGTCTGCAGCCACCACTAGGGGGAGCTCCTTCTATACGGAGATACATAATAAGATTCTGTCTGCAGCCATCACAACAGGGAGCTCCCTGTATACAGAGATACATGACAAGATCCTGTCTGCAGTCACCACTAGGGGAAGCTCCCTGTATACAGAGATACATGATAAGATCCTGTCTGCAGTCACCACTAGGGGAAGCTCCCTGTATACAGAGATACATGATAAGATCCTGTCTGCAGCCATCACAACAGGGAGCTCCCTGTATACAGAGATACATGACAAGATCCTGTCTGCAGCCACCACTAGGGGAAGCTCCCTGTATACAGAGATACATGACAAGATCCTGTCTGCAGTCACCACTAGGGGGAGCTCCCTGTATACAGAGATACATGATAAGATCCTGTCTGCAGCCACCACTAGGGGGAGCTCCCTGTATACATAGATACATGATAAGATCCTCTCTGCAGCCACCACTAGGGGGAGCTCCCTGTATACAGAGATACATGACAAGATCCTGTCTGCAGTCACCACTAGGGGAAGCTCCCTGTATACAGAGATACATGATAAGATCCTGTCTGCAGTCACCACTAGGGGGAGCTCCCTGTATACAGAGATACATGATAAGATCCTGTCTGCAGTCACCACTAGGGGGAGCTCCCTGTATACAGAGATACATGATAAGATCCTGTCTGCAGTCACCACTAGGGGGAGCTCCCTTTATACAGAGATACATGATAACATCCTGTCTGCAGCCACCACTAGGGGGAGCTCCCTGTATACAGAGATACATGATAAGATCCTGTCTGCAGTCACCACTAGGGGGAGCTCCCTGTATACAGAGATACATGATAAGATCCTGTCTGGAGTCACCACTAGTGGGAGCTCCCTGTATACAGAGATACATGATAAGATCCTGTCTGCAGTCACCACTAGGGGGAGCTCCCTGTATACAGAGATACATGATAAGATCCTGTCTGCAGTCACCACTAGGGGGAGCTCCCTGTATACAGAGATACATGATAAGATCCTGTCTGCAGCCACCACTAGGGGGAGCTCCCTGTATACAGAGATACATGATAAGATCCTGTCTGCAGCCACCACTAGGGGAAGCTCCCTGTATACAGAGATACATGATAAGATTCTGTCTGCAGCGGAGCTCCCTGTATATAAAGATACGTGATAAGATCCTGTCTGCAGCCACCACTAGGGGGAGCTCCCTATATACAGAGATACATGGTAAGATCCTGTCTGCAGCCACCACTAGGGGGAGCTTCCTGTATACAGAGATACATAATAAGATTCTGTCTGCAGCCATCACAACAGGGAGCTCCCTGTATACAGAGATACATGATAAGATCCTGTCTCCAGCCACCACTAGGGGGAGCTCCCTTTATACAGAGATACATGATAAGATCCTGTCTGCAGCCACCACTAGGGGGAGCTCCCTGTATACAGAGATACATGATAAGATCCTGTCTGCAGCCACCACTAGGGGAAGCTCCCTGTATACAGAGATACATGATAAGATTCTGTCTGCAGCGGAGCTCCCTGTATATAAAGATACGTGATGAGATCCTGTCTGCAGCCACCACTAGGGGGAGCTCCCTATATACAGAGATACATGGTAAGATCCTGTCTGCAGCCACCACTAGGGGGAGCTTCCTGTATACAGAGATACATGATAAGATCCTGTCTGCAGCCACCACTAGGGGAAGCTCCCTGTATACAGAGATACATGATAAGATCCTGTCTGCAGTCACCACTAGGGGGAGCTCCCTATATACAGAGATACATGATAAGATCCTGTCTGCAGCCACCACTAGGGGGAGCTTCCTGTATACAGAGATACATGATAAGATCCTGTCTGCAGCCACCACTAGGGGAAGCTCCCTGTATACAGAGATACATGATAAGATCCTGTCTGCAGTCACCACTAGGGGGAGCTCCCTGTATACAGAGATACATGATAAGATCCTGTCTGCAGTCACCACTAGGGGGATCTTCCTGTATACAGAGATACATGATAAGATCCTGTCTGCAGCCACCACTAGGGGGAGCTCCCTATATACAGAGATACATGATAAGATCCTGTCTGCAGCCACCACTAGGGGGAGCTCCCTATATACAGAGATACATGATAAGATCCTGTCTGCAGCCACCACTAGAGGGAGCTCCTTGTATACGGAGATACATGATAACATCCTGTCTGCAGCCACCACTAGGGGGAGCTCCTTGTATACGGAGATACATGATAACATCCTGTCTGCAGCCTCCAGTAGGGGGAGCTCCCTGTATACAGAGATACATGATAAGATTCTGTCTGCAGCGGAGCTCCCTGTATATAAAGATACGTGATAAGATCCTGTCTGCAGCCACCACTAGGGGGAGCTCCCTTTATACAGAGATACATGATAAGATCCTGTCTGCAGCCACCACTAGGGGGAGCTCCCTGTATACAGAGATACATGATAAGATCCTGTCTGCAGCCACCACTAGGGGGAACTCCCTGTATACAGAGATACATGATAAGATCCTGTCTGCAGCCACCACTAGGGGGAGCTCCCTGTATACAGAGATACATGATAAGATCCTGTCTGCAGCCACCACTAGGGGGAGCTTCCTGTATACAGAGATACATGATAAGATCCTGTCTGCAGCCACCACTAGGGGGAGCTCCCTGTATACAGAGATACATGATAAGCTACTGTCTGCAGCCTCCACTAGGGGGAGCTCTCTGTATACAGAGATACATGATAAGATTCTGTCTGCAGCCACCACTAGGGGGAGCTCTCTGTATACAGAGATACATGATAAGATTCTGTCTGCAGCCACCACTAGGGGGAGCTCCCTGTATACAGAGATACATGATAAGATCCTGTCTGCAGTCACCACTAGGGGGAGCTCCCTATATACAGAGATACATGATAAGATCCTGTCTGCAGCCACCACTAGGGGGAGCTCCCTGTATACAGAGATACATGGTAAGATCCTGTCTGCAGCCACCACTAGGGGAAGCTCCCTGTATACAGAGATACATGATAAGATCCTGTCTGCAGCCACCACTAGGGGGAGCTCCCTGTATACATAGATACATGATAAGATCCTGTCTGCAGTCACCACTAGGGGGAGCTCCCTGTATACAGAGATACATGATAAGATCCTGTCTGCAGCCACCACTAGGGGGAGCTTCCTGTATACAGAGATACATGATAAGATCCTGTCTGCAGTCACCACTAGGGGGAGCTCCCTATATACAGAGATACATGATAAGATCCTGTCTGCAGCCACCACTAGGGGGAGCTCCCTGTATACAGAGATACATGATAAGATTCTGTCTGCAGTCTCCACTAGGGGGAGCTCCCTGTATACAGAGATACATGATAAGATTCTGTCTGCAGTCTCCACTAGGGGGAGCTCCCTGTATACATAGATACATGATAAGATCCTGTCTGCAGTCACCACTAGGGGGAGCTCCCTGTATACAGAGATACATGATAAGATCCTGTCTGCAGCCACCACTAGGGGGAGCTCCCTATATACAGAGATACATGATAAGATCCTGTCTGCAGCCACCACTAGGGGGAGCTCCCTGTATACATAGATACATGATAAGATCCTGTCTGCAGTCACCACTAGGGGGAGCTCCCTGTATACAGAGATATATGATAAGATTCTGTCTGCAGTCACCACTAGGGGGAGCTCCCTGTATACATAGATACATGATAAGATCCTGTCTGCAGCCACCACTAGGGGGTGGGTTTTGTCTCTAGTATAAGCAGGGGCAAGTCTACGTATCTCTACACAGGAAGTGGAGGTAGATCTAGGTATCTCAATAGGAAATTGATGAATATTTGTCTTTCTACAGGAAATCTTTGTCTCTTAAGGGGAAGCAGGGGCATATATTTGTCTCTCTGCAGGAACTGGGGATAGATCTTGCTTTGTTGTCAGCCAAACTGAACACAGAAAGGCCGGATTTCCATTCAGAACAAATAAGGCATTGGACAATGCTAGGAGCAATGCATGCTGGGAATGAGCAGAATGGGATGTTCCAGCTCCTATAGTGCTGACAGAATGCCGATTAAAGAGTTTCTGGACGTTTTAGCAAAACAGATTTTATTTTTTTCATATTTCTTCCCCGCTTCACTCAGGATTGTATCATTATTGTTATTACGGGGTCGGAGTCGCTCTTTAAACATATTTTTTTCAAATTATATTTAGCCATTACCCAGAAATGAAAATGGAATTACACAGAAAATATCCACTTCCAATTTATCTAACTGTACACGTGTAATCCGGATAAAGGGACCAGAGAACACCCGGAGAGCGCCAACGGAGTTAACCCGCTGCGTGCTGGAATCTGATCTCTCATAGGGATCTGGATTACAAAGATGAAGCTGCGGCACGCCATCACGCTCCCGACTCCCCGAGGCCTCTGTCCACTTCTTTGTCTTTATCCCTGTGCAGGTCCCCATCATCTATGAAATTGGGGGCTTCACCGTATATATGGAATGTTCAGCTATATATATATATATATATATATACGTAAATGGCCACTGATACAATATGATACAGATACAGCATGCGTTGAGGAGTGTCAGTGCTTATTTCGTCCCTTGTCCTTCTGGCGGCTGCAGATTGAGGCATTTTACAGATCAATAATCTAAGCTATTATTTTAAAGTGTAACCGTCATTGTAATTTTTATTTCATAAATCAATAATTCAGATAAAAATAAGCAACTTTGTAATAGATGTTATCAGACAGATTTGCTTCCTTCTCTGCCAGAATTGATCAGTCATTATCAAAATCCTCAATTCTGAGATGAAATCTGTGTTCAGTGAAGACTTTCCCATTACGGAGATAGGAGATGGCAGTTGGTGCTGATGAGATTCTATGTAGATAGAAGAGGCGGGATTTAAATTCTAAGCTCTTTACCTTTAATGCAGACCGGCTGCTTCCCAGACCATTGACCGGTTTCCAGACATTTCCGTTCCTGGCTTCCACTGAGGACATGGGAGTTGTTACAGAAGTAGTGGATGGTGGATCCTATCTTGACCTGATTCCCATAGGTGAAGCCCCCCTGCTCAGATAAGGTCTTATATCCGTTCAGTGGTGGTCCCGGGTCCGGGCAGCTCTTCTCCTCTATAACTGAAAGCAGAAATCAACACATAGGGAATAAAAAAACTAAAAGTTGTGTTGTACAGCAGCAATTTCTGGGGGGGATAAGAATTGGGAAAGTGGCCATCATTTTCTTACTGGGTCCTTTATAGGGAAAGAATTGAAAGGATTCTCCACATAGCTAAAGACGTGTAGCTTACACTGTATATACAAAGGCAAGAAGGCAGTGCTAGCTGTACCTATATAACTTACAGAGAGAAACAGAGAAGTACTATCTGTACCCACATCATTTACACAGGGAAGCAAGGAGGTAGTACAATCTGTATCTATATAACTTACAAAAAGAAACAGAGAAGAAGCACTATCTGTACCCAAATAATTTACACAGGGAAGCAAGAAAGCAGTAAAATCTGTACCTATATAAGTTACAGGGAGAAACAGAGAAGAAGCACTATCTGTACCCACATAATTTACACAAGGAAGCAAGGAGGTAGTACAATCTGTATCTATATAACTTACAGGGAGAAACAGACAAGAAGCACTATCTGTACCCACATAAATTTCATAGGGAGACAAGGAGGTAGTATAATCTGTACCTATATAACTTACAGGAAGAAACAGAGAAGAAGCACTATCTGTACCCACATAATTTACACAGGGAAGCAAGTAAGCAGTACAATCTGTACCTATATAACTTACAGGGAGAAACAGAGAAGAAGTACTATCTGAACCCACATAATTTACACAGGAAAGCAAGAAAGCAGTACAATCTGTACCTATATAACTTACAGGGAGAAACAGAGAAGAAGTACTATCTGAACCCACATAATTTACACAGGAAAGCAAGAAAGCAGTACAATCTGTACCTATATAACTTACAGGGAGAAACAGAGAAGAAGTACTATCTGTACCCAGATAATTTTCACAGGGAAGCAAGGTATCAGTACAATCTGTACCTATGACTTACAGGGAGAAACATAGAAGAAGTACTATCTGTACCCAAATAATTTACACAGGGAAGCAAGAAAGCAGTAAAATCTGTACCTATATAAGTTACAGGGAGAAACAGAGAAGAAGCACTATCTGTACCCACATAATTTACACAAGGAAGCAAGGAGGTAGTACAATCTGTATCTATATAACTTACAGGGAGAAACAGACAAGAAGCACTATCTGTACCCACATAAATTTCATAGGGAGACAAGGAGGTAGTATAATCTGTACCTATATAACTTACAGGAAGAAACAGAGAAGAAGCACTATCTGTACCCACATAATTTACACAGGGAAGCAAGTAAGCAGTACAATCTGTACCTATATAACTTACAGGGAGAAACAGAGAAGAAGTACTATCTGAACCCACATAATTTACACAGGAAAGCAAGAAAGCAGTACAATCTGTACCTATATAACTTACAGGGAGAAACAGAGAAGAAGTACTATCTGAACCCACATAATTTACACAGGAAAGCAAGAAAGCAGTACAATCTGTACCTATATAACTTACAGGGAGAAACAGAGAAGAAGTACTATCTGTACCCAGATAATTTTCACAGGGAAGCAAGGTATCAGTACAATCTGTACCTATGACTTACAGGGAGAAACATAGAAGAAGTACTATCTGTACCCAAATAATTTACACAGGGAAGCAAGAAAGCAGTACAATCTGTACCTATATAATTTACAGAGAGAAAAAGAGAAGAAGCACTATCTGTACCCACATAATTTACCCAGGGAGCAAGGAGGCAATGCAATCTGTACCTATATAACTTACAGGTAGAAACGGAGAAGAAGCACTTCTGTACCCACATAATTTTCACAAGGAAACAAGGAGGCAGTACTATCTGTACCTATATAATTTACAGGGAGAAACAGAGAAGTACTATCTGTACCCCCATAATTTACACAGGGAAGCAAGTAAGCAGTACAATCTGTACCTATATAATTTACAGAGAGAAAGAGAGAAGTATTACTATCTGTCCCATAATGATTTTCATTAGATACAAGGAGGCAGTACTATCTACACATAAGTGTTTAAAAGGGAGAAACAGAGAAGTATTATTATCTGTCTCATAATTATTTACATTAGAGACAAGAAGGCAGTACTATCTACACATAAGTGTTTAATAGGGAGAAAGAAATAGAGAGGTATTGCTATTTGTGTTGAAATAATTTACAATAGAGAAAGGGAGACAGTACTATCTGTACCTACATCATTTACAGGGTGTCTAGACTTTACAGAATAATCTGGGCCTAGCGGTTCCCCCATTATTACATCTGTCACACACAGATATGATGGTAATTATTCCTTTTCCGGTTCTATGGTCTCAGATAATAGGAATATTATCGAGCGCAGGTTATTTTCTAAAATCCCCCAGACTCTGCCAGACGCCGCCATTAAACTCCCAGTGACAAAAAAATATTTCAGGTTAATTTTCGGGTGAAACCGCTGTGATCTACAGGAGCAAAAATGAGCGGCGACAAAAATGTGCACATCAAAAATTCAATTATAATGAGCGAGGAAGAGAGTGACAGCGAGCGTCTGCACGGCGGGATTAATGAAGGAAATGTCCGCGAAATGTTCATGTTCTGATCATTAACAACGAGGCGCACATTCCTCCCTGTCCTCATCCATCCTCCGAGAAGTCAATCAGCGAGCTCCGTCTACTGCGGCTCGCAAAAGGAAGGAAATCACAGAGGACAAGACCCATCACAGCTCCCGACACGTCCGTTTCTGGATCATCTGCTCTTAAAGCTCAATTTTCATGATGTCCCTCTGTTGTTCCTATTGGAAATGTTTCCATAAATTGACAGGCAAGTTTCTGATATTGTCCGCTCAGTGCTGATACCGTATATAGGGACATCACTGAATGACTATAGGAATAGTTACAGATTAGGCTGCTTGCACATCAGCGTTTTTTTGCCTGACGGCAAAAAAAAATCGCAAACCGCATCTGACTGGATCCTTGACAAATGCGTTGTCATTTCAATGCATTTTCAATAGAATCGCGGTAAGATGCGTTTGCATGCGTCACATACCGGATCCGTTATTATGCGTTTTTTTTACCTTGTTTCAAAAATGCTACTTGTTGCGATTTTGTCCTCGGGCAAAATACTGCATGTCAATGGATCTGTTAGAGTGCGGCGGTACCTGCAGTGTACTTCAATGGATGCCGGATCCTGCGAGACAGGATCCTGTTTTCTGTACTGAGCATGCCCATAAAGCTTGCTTCCTTCCCTCCCTCCCTTCCTTGCTTCCTTTCCTCCCTCCTTCCCTTCCTTCCTTCTCTCCCTCCCTTCCTTCCCTCCCTTCCTTCCTTCCTTCCCTCCCTCACATCCTTCCTTCCTTCCCTCCCTTCTTCCCTTCCTTCCATCCTTCCCTACCTCCCTTCCTTCCTTCCTTCATTCCTTTCTGCCTTCCCTCCCTTCCTTCATTCCTTTCTGCCTTCCCTCCCTTCCTTTCTGCCTTCCCTCCCTTCCTTTCTTCCTTGCTTTCCCTCCCTCCCTCCCTTCCTGCCTTCCCTCCCTTCCTTTCTGCCTTCCCTCCCTTCCTTTCTGCCTTCCCTCCCTTCCTTTCTGCCTTCCCTCCCTTCCTTTCTGCCTTCCCTCCCTTCCTTTCTGCCTTCCCTCCCTTCCTTTCTGCCTTCCCTCCCTTCCTTTCTGCCTTCCCTCCCTTCCTTTCTGCCTTCCCTCCCTTCCTTTCTGCCTTCCCTCCCTTCCTTTCTTCCTTGCTTTCCCTCCCTCCCTCCCTTCCTTCCTGCCTTCCCTCCCTTCCTTGCTTTCTTTCCTTCCCTCCCTTCCTTCCCTACGTTCCTTTCCCTCCATCCCTTCCTTCTTTCCTTCTTCCCTTCCTTCTTTCCCTCCCTACCTCCCTCCCTTCCTCCCTCCCTTCCTCCCTTCTCAAATCGCATGTAGAAGGATCCGCTAAAATAACAATGGCAGTTGCATGCGTTCAACATTCAATCCACAGGATCCAGTCACATGCTTTTTGCGCTTTTTTGACGACCAGTGAAAAATCCGCTGATGTGAAAGCAGCCTTATATTCAGTTCTGTGTCCTTATACGTTTTACACTGTTTGGCTTCTGCAGCCTCTATGTATCACAGTGCATAACAAACTGCCGAATGAGCTAACCGTGAATCTGTCAGTGAGCTCGTCTGACGTTAGGGTCTGGAACTCACCTCCCTTCGCCTGACATATGACCACATCAAAGCTCACCCTTGATATCAGATGGATAAGGCAAGACTCAGAATGAGCTCACTGATGGATTCACTGGGGACTCAGTCAATGTCTGTTGTACACAGTGCAGAGGATCTCTCTGACCACATCAAAGCTCATCTTTGATATGGTTAATTTTCTCAGATAGATAAGGCAAGACTCAGAACGAGCTCACTGATGGATTCCTTGGTGACTCATTCTGTCTTATACACAAAGGATGCATATGCTAAATTATCCAAAATGTCTAATGAAACCTAATTGCAAAAATACTTTATATCCAAAAATACATGAATTAAAGGGGTTGTCCAGTGCTTAAATATCGATGGATAGGATATCAGTATCAGATCACCTGCTGTTTGTAGATTGCACACAGTGTACTCAGCCGACACAGCACAGCGCCATACACTGCATAGTGGTCATTTTCAGTACTGCAGCTCAGCTCACTTTGAAGTGAACGGGACCCCCATTAAAATCTAAGTGCTAGAAAACCCCTTTAAGTAAAAAATTAGCCTCAAGGGTGTCCCTAATTGATAATAATGACATTTTCTATCTGAACTGGATTATTTTTTATAGTTTATTCCCTGTTCCTCGTGGTGGTAAAGAGGCCTTCATATATGAGTCGTGGGTCAGGTGTGAAAATAATCTCATGTAGGGCAAATTATAATCTGAGATTAATCAGATTTATCCATTTCCTTCTCATCTAAATATACTGAGAACTTGTGGAGGAACTACATGTCCCAGCATGCCCAGTGTAGATGACTTTCCATCCACCTCTGGTGCCATCAATCTCCCTAATCACAGTGACCGTCCGTCCCCGATAATCAGGGATCTTCAGTATATTCGCTGTGACAGCTGCCATCAATCACCTACAGGAGCGAGCGGCCCTACAGAATACATAATGGGGTCTCAGCGGCAGAGGGTGGGGGAGACGGACCCCGCTATGCCTCGTGTTGGAGAGACCTCTGTGACGCCCTGGCCTATCAGGTCGTCACAGGGTATTGGGCAATCTGCCCTTCTGCACAGTATCCACTCTCCTTGGTTAACGGATCCCTGTCCTGTGGTGTTGTTAACAGCTTGTCAATCAAAATCCTAGGAACACTTCCCACTTGAACCTACCAGACACACCATTGGGGGGCCTGAAGGGAATAGGGCCGTCCACATGGGGGTTGGTGAGGAGAAAGTGAGGACAGTGTCAGTTCAGTTGAGTTCAGTCGAGTCAGTAGAGTGGAGTGGAGTGAGTTGAGTGGAGAGGAGGAGAGCTCCTGTGTACTAGGTGGCAGACAGTGGTCTGTGCCTGGTAGGAGCTGGAATAGTATCAAGGGGCACGGACTGCCGAGGAGGGCTGCCGGCGGCTTTGAGCTATCACCGGGCAGGGGCCAGGGCACGACGGGGTACGTGGACCCAAGACCGGAAGGTAGCTTCACGCGTTCCGGTAATTTACCCGACGGGGCTGAAGACTTCAAGTGTCATCCCCAACCCGCTCCAAAATCGGGGTACTAGCGCACCGATGGGATAGGACTTTCCCACTACAGTCCAAAGAAATCCTACGCGTGAACCCTGAGAGCAAGCTCGCTCTGTTAGCCACACGGGTGAGCGGGACCCGAAGAGTTTCATACCAACGGGTCCAATTGAGACTAACGTGCCAGAGATAGGGCCACAGACCAACAACAACATCAGGGGCACGGATCCAAGCGTACTCTCCGTTGACTACAGCGGTGCTCAGAACTTTGGTTTACAAGCTGTCGGTGTGATTATTATGGGACTGAGTGAGTACCTTGAAAACCTCTGCACCTATCTCCCCGACGGCACCCGAACACCATCCTACACCAACGGGCCCCGGGACACAAACCCCCTACCCACAGAGGGGTTAAACATCAGGCTGCCGCACCATCGTCACCGGGCTCCCCAGCGGCAGTGGTGGTCCCTCACATTACCACGCACTGTGGGTGGCGTCACGAACTTTCCAAAATCCACCTGTACATATCTCCCCCTTCCTTTTAATCGAGTGGCCGCGCGACCCCCGGGTCCAGAGACCCCTCGAGCCACCGCGGATTCGAGCGGCGGCAGCAGCCCGGCTGCTCGCCCGGGGACGGTACACCTCCCTCCGTCCTCCACCAAAAATGTGATGATTAACTTCTAATACTGTGTAATGGTGCTCAATGCCAGTGTGCTACCTCTAAAGCCGGCAGATTATTGTATTGGCAGATATGTAGCCCCCATACACATGAGATCACGGGTGAATGATGAAACCATCGATTTTCCTGGAACCGACCCACCATCTAATGTGTATGGGGGTCTCCCGACAGATGACATCTGGGGGTATGGGGTAAGTAGGATCAATCTTTTTTGGATTTTATCTCCAGATCCTTTTCCTACTCTTTGGTTATGGTGCAATCTTCCCATACAGATGAACAGTTTTTTCCATGAGCAGAGAGGTGTGACTCCCAGTCCGACCCCTCCTGGGGGCGTCTGCAGTACCCGGTACTCACCATTTTCACAATGTCTTCCTGTATACCCCGCCAGACAGGCGCACTTATAGGATCCGGTATTCTCCACAATGCACGTCCCATCGTGAAAACATGGAGAAGACGAGCAGCCTGAGAACACAGAATAGGGGCAATCAATCACCTATCTCACCGGATCGAGGACGCTGAGATCTGGGGAAGGGTTTGCTCAGTGTTTAGACGACAAATATCACATGGTCTGATCCCACCACAGTCACATTATTCTGCATGGCAGCTGCATACAAAATACGGCCAACAGTGATAATCATATCTACACTGACAAGCAAAAGGGTAACAATGTTTTGCACTTTTGTCTTTCAGGCTCCATATTTCACCATCCACTACAGCTCTGAACATGAGACGACCTTCATCTTATAGACAATCATCTTAGCTATCTCATACATAAATGTGACTTACAGCTATTTAGCATATGATTAGTTATGAAGATTCTTGTCAGGTCACTACATTGTTACTGTTTTGCTCTTTTTCTTGTCATATACTACAAATCACAACCTGTTCTCACGTTACTGTTTTGCTCCTAAAAATCTAAATTTTAATTATTAGTTAGCATTTTGTAAATCTCCTTTGGCTTTTACCCTCCTGAATCCTTCTGGGCTCTCTATCAGATACAAGCATGTCTCCACCGAAATCTGCTCCCAGGTCTCTTCTCCATGTTCCAGTGTTGGTGTATACTGGTCGGGTCTCTTCTCCACGATCCCAGTGTTGGTGTATACTGGGCGGATCTCTTCTCCACGTTCCCAGTGTTGGTGTATACCGGTCAGGTCTCTTCTACATGTCACCAGTGTTGGTGTATACTGGTCAGGTCTCTTCTCCACGTTCCCAGTGTTGGTGTATACTGGTCAGGTCTCTTCTCCATGTTCCCAGTGTTGGTGTATACTGGTCAGGTCTCTTCTCCACGTTCCCAGTGTTGGTCTATACTGGTCAGGTCACTTCTCCATGTTCCCAGTGTTGGTGTATACTGGTCTGGTCTCTTCTCCACGTTCCCAGTGTTGGTGTATACTGGTCAGGTCTCTTCTCCATGTTCCCAGTGTTGGTGTATACTGGTCAGGTCTCTTCTACACGTTCCCAGTGTTGGTGTATACTGGTCTGGTCTCTTCTCCACGTTCCCAGTGTTGGTGTATACTGGTCAGGTCTCTTCTCCACGTTCCCAGTGTTGGTGTATACTGGTCAGGTCTCTTCTCCACGTTCCCAGTGTTGGTGTATACTGGTCAGGTCTCTTCTCCACGTTCCCAGTGTTGGTGTATACTGGTCAGGTCTCTTCTCCACGTTCCCAGTGTTGGTGTATACTGGTCAGGTCTCTTCTCCACATTCCCAGTGTTGGTGTATACTGGTCAGGTCTCTTCTCCACGTTCCCAGTGTTGGTGTATACTGGTCTGGTCTCTTCTCCACGTTCCCAGTGTTGGTGTATACTGGTCAGGTCTCTTCTCCATGTTCCCAGTGTTGGTGTATACTGGTCAGGTCTCTTCTCCATGTTCCCAGTGTTGGTGTATACTGGTCAGGTCTCTTCTGCAAGTTTCCAGTATTGGTGTATACTGGTCTGGTCTCTTCTCCACGTTCCCAGTGTTGGTGTATACTGGTCAGGTCTCTTCTCCACGTTCCCAGTGTTGGTGTATACTGGTCAGGTCTCTTCTCCATGTTCCCAGTGTTGGTGTATACTGGTCAGGTCTCTTCTGCAAGTTTCCAGTATTGGTGTATACTGGTCTGGTCTCTTCTCCACGTTCCCAGTGTTGGTGTATACCGGTCAGGTTATTTCTCCACGTTTACAGTGTTGGTGTATACTGGTCAGGTCTCTTCTCCACGTTCCCAGTGTTGGTGTATACTGGTCAGGTCTCTTCTCCACGTTCCCAGTGTTGGTGTATACTGGTCAGGTCTCTTTTATACGTTCCCAGTGTTGGTATATACTGGTCAGGTCTCTTCTCCACGTTCCAGTGTTGGTGTATACTGGTCAGGTCTCTTCTCCACATTTCCAGTGTTGGTGTATACTGGTCAGGTTTCTTCTCCACGTTCCCAGTGTTGGTGTATACTGGTCAGGTCTCTTCTCCACGTTCCCAGTGTTGGTGTATACTGGTCAGGTCTCTTCACGTTCCCAGTGTTGGTGTATACTGGTCAGGTCTCTTCTCCATGTTCCCAGTGTTGGTGTATACTTGGGAATCAACCTATTAACACACTGAGCTATTAGGGAACGTGAGAACAGGTTGTGATTTGTAGTATATGACAAGAAAAAGAGCAAAACAGTAACAATGTAGTGACCTGACAAGAATCTTCATAACTAATCGTATGCTAAAAAGCTACAAGTCACATTTATGTATGAGATAGCCAAGATGATTGTCTATAAAATGAAGGTCGTCCCATGCTCAAAGCTGTAGAGGATGGTGAGATATGGAATCTGAAATGCAAAGGATCAGAACATTGTTACCCTTTTGCTTGTCAGTGTAGATGAGAATTTGCTGCTTTTTTCTAATAAATGCAGACTGATCTGGGCTCGTGCCGTCTATATTTCCAGCTTCACACTGACGTTCGCACTTCCCGATGATTCATTCGCACATTTCTTATGCTGTGATAATGACGTTACCATTTATAACCCATATTTACATTTTGAGTTATGGAGGGGGGGTCCCTCTTCAATACTCATCACATCGTCTTATGGATACACCGCTGATTTCAATAAATTCTATGTAATACTTCATTTCTCCTCTGGGGGGCGCTGCAGGGAAATTAAGGACTTGCGGCCCAGTTTACTAGTAGATCACAGCTGATCGCTGTAGATCACAAAACTGGGAGATCTGTGATTTACGATTATACAGGGTGGTCCAAAAGTAGGTGGACAGTATGTGTAGTAGGGTTATCAAACATGGTGTAAAGTGAAACTGACTCAGTCGCCCTTAGCAACCAATCAGATTCCACCTTTCATTTACCAAAGAGTCTGTGAAGAATGAAAGGTGGAATCTGATTGGTTGCTAAGGGCAACTGAGTCAGTGTCACTTTACACCATGTTTGATAACCCTATTACACATACTGCCCACCTACTTTTGGACCACCCAGTATAAAGGCTACTTTTAACAAAACATTATCTGAGATGGAAAATCCCTTTAAGCCCTCATAGGGGAGGGGGAGACATATGTATGGAAAAAAAGTCAAACTTCTACCAGTAACTTCTTTAAAGGTGGCATAAAATCCATCGAAGTTTTTGGACCCATCAGATCTGAAGAGGAGGTGCAGAGCGTTCCCGGAGCTGCGGATCGCCAGCGGCCGCTCGTTCCCGCAGAAGCGCTTGATGATTTTAGCATCAACGTTGTCACCGTCTCGCACTTCCACGTAATCGTACTGACACATGTAGTCAAACTCCATACTGATCATCGCAAACCTGGAATAGAGAGTCAGGGTCATCCACAATCGGTATATGCAAAATTATAGGCAGCCATATATTTAAAGGGGATGTCCAGGATTAGAAAAACATAGCCTCTTTCCTCCAAAAATAGCGCCACGCCAGTCCACAGGTTGTGTCTGGTTATTACACCTCAGCCACGTTCACTTCAAAGGAGTCGGCGTGCAACATGGACACAACCTGCAGGTGGGAGTGCTGCTGTTTATCAAAGTAGCCATTTTTTAATTGCTGGACAACCCCTTTAAAGGGTACTTTACACGCTGCGACATCACTAGCGATCTCATTAGCGATGTGAAATTCTAGATCGCTAGCGATGTCGCAGCGTGTAAAGTACCCTTAAGAAAGAGTAGTTACTCGAGGCTTATAATGTGTAAAAGTAAAAAACACAAGATAACTGTCTAAGCTGCAATACCCCAGACTGGCAGTGACTAAAGGGGGCTTTACACGCTACGATATCGTTAATGTTTGGTCGCCGGGGTCACGTTGTTAGTGATGCACATCCGGCGTCATTAACGATATCGCAGCGTGTGACACTGACCAGCGACCTTAAGCGACCTCAAAAATGGTGAAAATCGTTCACCATGGAGAGGTCGTCCCAAAACCAAAAATCGGTAATGGTTGTTTATCCAGGTGGTTCATCGCTCCTGCAGCAGCACACATCGCTATGTGTGACACCGCAGCAGCGAGGAACGTCTCCTTACCTGCCGCCGGCCACAATGCGGAAGGAAGGAGGTGGGCGGGATGTTACGTCCCGCTCATCTCCGCCCCTCCGCTTTGATTGGCCGGCCGCTTGGTGACGTTGCTGTGATGCCGAACGTCCCTCCCCCTTGAAGAAGGGATTGTTCGGCAGTCACAGCGACGACGCCGACCAGGTAAGTGCGTGTGACGCTGCCGTAGCGATAATGTTCGCTACGGCAGCAATCACAAACAATCGCATGCGCGACGGGGGCGGGTACTATCACGCTCCCTATCGCTACAAATTGCTAGCGATCTCGCTACCGTGTAAAGCCCCCTTAAGGATCAGGCATGCTGAAATCCAACATGGCCGATCCTTCCTGCCCTTCAGATCTGCACTCGTACAAAAGTAAAGACGTCTCCGTACATATTAGATTGATGTCAAATCCAGAGATACTCAAGGATGGCCTCCATCTGTAACGGTGTCAAAGGGCAGACTTGAATCTGTCACTCCCTAAAGGAGGGGATGGATGGATGGATGGATGGATGGATGGATGGATGGATGGATGGATGGAGAGATGATGGATAGAAGGATGGATGGATGGATGCATAGGTAGATGGATAGATGGATGGATGGATGCATAGGTAGATGGATGGATGGATGGATGCATAGGTAGATGGATGGATGGATGGATGGATGCATAGGTAGATGGATGGATGGATGGATGCATAGGTAGATGGATGGATGGATGGATGGATGCATAGGTAGATGGATGGATGGATGGATGCATAGGTAGATGGATGGATGGATGGATGCATAGGTAGATGGATGGATGGATGGATGGATGCATAGGTAGATGGATGGATGGATGGATGCATAGGTAGATGGATGGATGGATGGATGGATGGATGCATAGGTAGATGGATGGATGGATTGGATGAATGGATAGAGAGATGATGGATAGAAGGATGGATGGATGGATAGGACAGACAGATTAGATAGATTGATATAGGGATAGATGGATGATGGATGGATGGATGGATAGGACAGACAGATTAGATAGATTGATATAGGGATAGATGGATGATGGATGGATAGATGTAAAGAGAGATGGATGGATAGAATGATGAATGGATGGATGGTTGGATAGATAGATAGAGGGATAGATAGATGAGGTGAATGATTTATGTCTTTTCTCTGCCACCACCAGGGGGAGCTGGGGACCTTACTGCATACAGTTGACACATAAATATATATAATACTCCAGTATACGCAGAGCAGCTTTATTGGGAGTTTTTTTGGTTGTCAGTTGGAGAGCGGAGTCTTTAACTCTTCGTGTATCTGTTCACTTTTGTATGCACCCAGCAGACACAGAAAGATTAAGAATAAACCCGGGATCTTGGGAGACGTGCTGAGGCTGCGTATCGCTGGGTAAGGCTCTGAATTTCATTACCAATATTGAGTCTTAATGTCAGTGATCTCCCGTCAGTGCGGCCCGGACCTGATTGTGGATTCATTGCTCATATCTCCGCGTCTCATCTCGGAACGTTATTAATCTTTACCCGGGTGTCACATATAAGGAGAGGATTCAGCGGGGGCAGGACGCTCAATAATTCATACTGGTCACCATTCACACTATGCGCAGCTACTTGGGAGATGTGTAATTAATGGCAGTAGGACGGCGGCCAGGACAGTGCAGCAAGAAGAGCCGTGATGAGGGGCCGCAGCCGCGCTCTGCTGCTCTGAGGGGCCGACCGCACCGGGAAATCTCATCTGTGGGGATCTGTATATTGATGGAGGATTATAGCATCATGATAACCCTTCAGGTGATTGCAATAATGACTTGCAATACCATGCCGGGCCACAAGGAGCGCTGTCCCCAGGGAGCATCACACACATTACAGTGCTGCAAGCGCCATCTAGTGGTAAAAGTAATTCATACACAATGGGCCTAAATCTATAGACGGCTCCCGGCCACTCATGATCTGGCGTGACTACACATATGAAAATGCAGCTCCCTTTAGGCTATGTGCACACGGTGCATTTTTTTTATGCTTTTTTTTTTTAGAAATCTGCACCAAAATCTGCATACAGAGTCCGCCGTGCTAATGCTCCTCCATAGGTAGAGTCCAGCGTCCTGCTGCTCCCTATAGGTAGAGTCCCCCGTACCGCTGCTCCCTATAGGTAGAGTCCGGCGTCCTGCTGCTCCCCATAGGTAGAGTCCGGCGTCCTGCTGCTCCCTATAGGTAGAGTCCCCCGTACCGCTGCTCCCTATAGGTAGAGTCCCCCGTCCCGCTGTTCCCCATAGGTAGAGTCCGCTGTCCCGCTGCTCCCCATAGGTAGAGTCCCCCGTCCTGCTGCTCCCCTATAGGTAGAGTCCCCCGTCCTGCTGCCCCCCATAGGTAGAGTCCTCCGTCCTGCTGCTCCCCTATAGGTAGAGTCCGGCGTCCCGCTGCTCCCCATAGGTAGAGTCCTCCGTCCTGCTGCTCCCTATAGGTAGAGTCCGGCGTCCCGCTGCTCCCTATAGGTAGAGTCCGGCGTCCTGCTGCTCCCTATAGGTAGAGTCCCCCGTACCGCTGCTCCCTATAGGTAGAGTCCCCCGTCCCGCTGTTCCCCATAGGTAGAGTCCGCTGTCCCGCTGCTCCCCATAGGTAGAGTCCCCCGTCCTGCTGCTCCCCTATAGGTAGAGTCCCCCGTCCTGCTGCCCCCCATAGGTAGAGTCCTCCGTCCTGCTGCTCCCCTATAGGTAGAGTCCGGCGTCCCGCTGCTCCCCATAGGTAGAGTCCTCCGTCCTGCTGCTCCCTATAGGTAGAGTCCGGCGTCCCGCTGCTCCCTATAGGTAGAGTCCGGCGTCCCGCTGCTCCCTATAGGTAGAGTCCGCCGTCCCGCTGCTCCCTATAGGTAGAGTCCGCCGTCCCGCTGCTCCCTATAGGTAGAGTCCGCCGTCCCGCTGCTGCCTATAGGTAGAGTCCGGCGTCCCGCTGCTCCCCATAGGTAGAGTCCTCCGTCCTGCTGCTCCCTATAGGTAGAGTCCGGCGTCCCGCTGCTCCCTATAGGTAGAGTCCGGCGTCCCGCTGCTCCCTATAGGTAGAGTCCGGCGTCCCGCTGCTCCCTATAGGTAGAGTCCGCCGTCCAGCTGCTCCCTATAGGTAGAGTCCGCCGTCCTGCTGCTCCCTATAGGTAGAGTCCGCCGTCCCGCTGCTCCCCATAGGTAGAGTCCGCCGTCCCGCTGCTCCCCATAGGTAGAGTCCGCCGTCCCGCTGCTCCCTATAGGTAGAGTCCGCCGTCCCGCTGCTCCCTATAGGTAGAGTCCGCCGTCCCGCTGCTGCCTATAGGTAGAGTCCGGCGTCCCGCTGCTCCCTATAGGTAGAGTCCGGCGTCCCGCTGCTCCCCATAGGTAGAGTCCTCCGTCCTGCTGCTCCCTATAGGTAGAGTCCTCCGTCCTGCTGCTCCCTATAGGTAGAGTCCTCCGTCCTGCTGCTCCCTATAGGTAGAGTCCTCCGTCCTGCTGCTCCCTATAGGTAGAGTCCTCCGTCTCGCTGCTCCCTAAAGGTAGAGTCCGGCGTCCCGCTGCTCCCCATAGGTAGAGTCCGGCGTCCCGCTGCTCCCCATAGGTAGAGTCCTCCGTCCCGCTGCTCCCTATAGGTAGAGTCCTCCGTCCTGCTGCTCCCCATAGGTAGAGTCCGGCGTCCTGCTGCTCCCTATAGGTAGAGTCCTCCGTCCTGCTGCTCCCCTATAGGTAGAGTCCCCCGTCCCGCTGCTCCCCATAGGTAGAGTCCTCTGTCCCGCTGCTCCCTATAGGTAGAGTCCTCCGTCCCGCTGCTCCCTATAGGTAGAGTCCCCCGTCCCGCTGCTCCCCATAGGTAGAGTCCTCCGTCCCGCTGCTCCCCATAGGTAGAGTCCTCCGTCCCGCTGCTCCCTATAGGTAGAGTCCTCCGTCCCGCTGCTCCCCATAGGTAGAGTCCTCCGTCCCGCTGCTCCCCATAGGTAGAGTCCTCCGTCCCGCTGCTCCCTATAGGTAGAGTCCTCCGTCGCGCTGCTCCCCATAAATAGAGTCCTCCGTCCCGCTGCTCCCCATAGGTAGAGTCCTCCGTCCCGCTGCTCCCCATAGGTAGAGTCCCCCGTCCCGCTGTTCCCCATAGGTAGAGTCCTCCGTCCCGCTGCTCCCCATAGGTAGAGTCCCCCGTCCCGCTGCTCCCCATAGGTAGAGTCCTCCGTCCCGCTGCTCCCCATAAGTAGAGTCCTTCGTCCCGCTGCTCCCCATAGGTAGAGTCCCCCGTCCCGCTGCTCCCCATAGGTAGAGTCCTCCGTCCCGCTGCTCCCCATAGGTAGAGTCCTCCGTTCCGCTGTTCCCCATAGGTAGAGTCCTCCGTCCCGCTGCTCCCTATAGGTAGAGTCCTCCGTCCCGCTGCTCCCTATAGGTAGAGTCCGCCGTCCTGCTGCTCCCTATAGGTAGAGTCCCCCGTCCTGCTGCTCCCCATAGGTAGAGTCCTCCGTCCTGCTGCTCCCTATAGGTAGAGTCCGGCGTCCTGCTGCTCCCCATAGGTAGAGTCCGGCGTCCTGCTGCTCCCTATAGGTAGAGTCCGGCGTCCTGCTGCTCCCCATAGGTAGAGTCCTCCGTCCTGCTGCTCCCTATAGGTAGAGTCCGGCGTCCTGCTGCTCCCTATAGGTAGAGTCCGGCGTCCTGCTGCTCCCCATAGGTAGAGTCCTCCGTCCTGCTGCTCCCTATAGGTAGAGTCCCCCGTCCTGCTGCTCCCCATAGGTAGAGTCCTCCGTCCTGCTGCTCCCTATAGGTAGAGTCCTCCGTCCCGCTGCTCCCCATAGGTAGAGTCCTCCGTCCTGCTGCTCCCCATAGGTAGAGTCCGGCGTCCCGCTGCTCCCCATAGGTAGAGTCTGGCATCCTGCTGCTCCCTATAGGTAGAGTCCGCTGTCCCGCTGCTCCCCTATAGGTAGAGTCCCCCGTCCCGCTGCTCCCCATAGGTAGAGTCCTCCGTCCCGCTGCTCCCTATAGGTAGAGTCCGGCGTCCCGCTGCTCCCTATAGGTAGAGTCCTCCGTCCCGCTGCTCCCTATAGGTAGAGTCCTCCGTCCCGCTGCTCCCTATAGGTAGGGTCCTCCGTCCCGCTGCTCCCTATAGGTAGGGTCCTCCGTCCCGCTGCTCCCTATAGGTAGAGTCCTCCGTCCCGCTGCTCCCTATAGGTAGAGTCCTCCGTCCCGCTGCTCCCTATAGGTAGAGTCCTCCGTCCCGCTGCTCCCTATAGGTAGAGTCCTCCGTCCCGCTGCTCCCTATAGGTAGAGTCCTCCGTCCCGCTGCTCCCTATAGGTAGAGTCCTCCGTCCCGCTGCTCCCTATAGGTAGGGTCCTCCGTCCCGCTGCTCCCTATAGGTAGAGTCCTCCGTCCCGCTGCTCCCTATAGGTAGAGTCCTCCGTCCCGCTGCTCCCTATAGGTAGAGTCCGGCGTCCTGCTGCTCCCTATAGGTAGAGTCCTCCGTCCTGCTGCTCCCTATAGGTAGAGTCCTCCGTCCTGCTGCTCCCTATAGGTAGAGTCCTCCGTCCTGCTGCTCCCTATAGGTAGAGTCCTCCGTCCCGCTGCTCCCCATAGGTAGAGTCCTCTGTCCTGCTGCTCCCCATAGGTAGAGTCCTCCGTCCTGCTGCTCCCCATAGGTAGAGTCCTCTGTCCTGCTGCTCCCCATAGGTAGAGTCCTCTGTCCTGCTGCTCCCTATAGGTAGAGTCCTCCGTCCTGCTGCTCCCCATAGGTAGAGTCCGGCGTCCCGCTGCTCCCCATAGGTAGAGTCCGGCGTCCTGCTGCTCCCCATAGGTAGAGTCCGGCGTCCTGCTGCTCCCCATAGGTAGAGTCCTCCGTCCCGCTGCTCCCCATAGGTGGTATAATAGGAGGACAGCGCCGAGACGTCCCGCACCATCCTCATTACCGTCATTCCGGGTTAATGGCACATAACGGGCAATTTCTTGTCCCCTCCAATCTCCGCTCCCTGCACTATTCACATTATTATATATTATTCATTTTAAAGGGTTTTCCTGTTTTGTCAGAATATAGTAACACAATACGTTAAATTCTGCTTGCTGTCAGTGAATGGAAGCATGGCTGGTGACATTTCCAGGCTGAGTGCTGCAGGCAGGTTTAATCCTGCAGCTTGAGGTGGTGCACGGATCAGACCTCCCGCGCCGCAGCGTCCCCGGGGAAGAGGAGCCGTCACGACTCCGAGGATGAAAGGAGACTATACAGTAACCGATCCCCGGAGACATCACGACTTTCCTGAGCAGCGCTCCCTCATTCACAGACAGAATTCATTCACTTTCCTCTCAACTAAAGCAAACGATTCCAAGATTTCACCACAACTGCACTAAAATATCCCAAGTAATGAGCACCGAGCAACAACGGGGCGGACAGATACACGGACTCAACAGCTTCTATCTCACTACTCCAGAGCTGCACTCACTATTCTGCTGGTGGAGTCACTGTGTACATACATTACATTACTGATCCTGAGTTACCTCCTGTATTATGCGCCAGAGCTGCACTCACTATTCTGCTGGTGCAGTCACTGTGCACATACATTACATTACTGATCCTGAGTTACCTCCTGTATTACACTACGGAGCTGCACTCACTATTCTGCTGGTGCAGTCACTGTGTTCATACATTACATTACTGATCCTGAGTTACCTCCTGTATTACACTACGGAGCTGCACTCACTATTCTGCTGGTGCAGTCTCTGTGTACATACATTACATTACTGATCCTGAGTTACCTCCTGTCTTATACTCTAGAGCTGCACTCACTATTCTGCTGGTGCAGTCACTGTGTACATACATTACATTACTGATCCTGAGTTACCTCCTGTATTATACTCTAGAGCTGCACTCACTATTCTGCTGGTGCAGTCACTGTGTACATACATTACATTACTGATCCTGAGTTACCTCTTGTATTATACTCCAGAGCTGCACTCACTATTCTGCTGGTGCAGTCACTGTGCACATACATTACAATACTGATCCCGAGTTACCTCCTGTATTATACTCCAGAGCTTCACTCACTATTCTGCTGGTGCACTCACTGTGTACATACATTACATTACTGATCCCGAGTTACCTCCTGTATTATACTCCAGAGCTGCACTCACTATTCTGCTGGTGCACTCACTGTGCACATACATTACATTACTGATCCCGAGTTACCTCCTGTATTATACTCCAGAGCTGCACTCACTATTCTGCTGGTGCAGTCACTGTGTACATACATTACATTACTGATCCTGAGTTACCTCCTGTATTATACTCCAGAGCTGCACTCACTATTCTGCTGGTGCAGTCACTGTGTACATACATGACATTACTGATCCTGAGTTACATCCTGTATTATACTCCGGAGCTGCACTCACTATTCTGCTGGTGCAGTCACTGTGTTCATACATTACATTACTGATCCTGAGTTACCTCCTGTATTACACTACGGAGCTGCACTCACTATTCTGCTGGTGCAGTCACTGTGTACATACATTACATTACTGATCCTGAGTTACCTCCTGTCTTATACTCTAGAGCTGCACTCACTATTCTGCTGGTGCAGTCACTGTGTACATACATTACATTACTGATCCTGAGTTACCTCCTGTATTATACTCTAGAGCTGCACTCACTATTCTGCTGGTGCAGTCACTGTGTACATACATTACATTACTGATCCTGAGTTACCTCTTGTATTATACTCCAGAGCTGCACTCACTATTCTGCTGGTGCAGTCACTGTGTATACATTACATTACTGATCCCGAGTTACCTCCTGTATTATACTCCAGAGCTGCACTCACTATTCTGCTGGTGCACTCACTGTGCACATACATTACATTACTGATCCCGAGTTACCTCCTGTATTATACTCCAGAGCTGCACTCACTATTCTGCTTGTGCAGCCACTGTGTACATACATTACATTACTGATCCTGTATTATACTCCAGAGCTGCACTCACTATTCTGCTGGTGCAGTCACTGTGTACATACATTACATTACTGATCTTGTGTTATACTCCAGAGCTGCACTCACTATTCTGCCGGTGGAGTCACTGTCTTTATAAATGTGCTGTCTTATGCATTGACTACCTGAGCTCTACGGTATATCCAGGCGACACTTGGATGCTCCATTCGCAGTGCGCATTGAACGGGTAGCTCTCCAGCATGATCTCGCCATGGCCGGCTTGTATCACCTCCCCACATCCTGGGGAAGAAGGACATAGTATATTAGTCAATGTATGTAAAGCACTCTGGAATTAATGGCGCTATATCAGTGAATAAATTGTGTATTATTATTATATGTTAACCCATACTGTCCATTGTAGAATACACAATACCCCGATTATATCCCCATCTCCCCATTGCTCAGTGCTGTATCCACAGTGAGGTGTGTCACTGCGCCCTCTGGTGGCCACACTGCTGTACTGCTCTGTGTCAATTCTATATTAATAAAAGACAGAAAAATAAAGAGCAAAAATGTGAATGTGATCAGTGATGAAAGATGACGGTAATAATTTGCATTTGTGAGAGCGGTTACATTATAATCATATACTGCACCTTTCAGAAATACAGCCACACATTGCTCCTATATAATCAGCTTTGGGGCTTCCAGCAATGAAGGAGTTAAGGGCCTCCCCACATTTTTTTTTTCCATTCTCATCTCCTGCTGCTAAAATTAAATAGTTGCTGTTGTGGAATTTATTTTTTTGGCTGTTGCCATGGTAACCGTTACCATTATATAGGGGCCAATGCCGCCTATTACCTCTCTGCATGTTACTGAACCCCCCCGGAGGGCTCGGCGCGCTGAGGTTAAAGTCGCGGTTCACAAAAGGGTTTTTACTATAAATAACCGAAAACCCAAAAATATGCAACAAAGACGAATGCCGGCGTCTTCCCCGGTGATGGCGGCGCTCGGTGTTTTCTCATTACACTCGGTTTCCCAGGGAACTGACAACAGAAATGTGACATCTGTGCCGCGGAGCGGAGATATGTCATCTCCACCGCCACGAAGAGTCATTTACACCGCTGGAAAAAAGGGCATACGGCGGCACAGATGCCCGTCAGCGCCAAGCTGCGGCTGTGCTAGAGTTGGGTTCATGGGGGGACGGTGAGGATGGTGCGCAGTGACCCCAATGCGTTTCAGGTCAGGCAGTGAATATGGCGGGGGCATTTACAGGGGGGGAATATTTGGAGCAAACGCAATGATAAATGTCCTTACAATGTCTACAGTGCCTTGGGTATGGTGAGGAGGAGAGCTGGAAGAACAGGACGCCATGGCGAGGGCGCTGGGAGTTATGCACAGACACTGATATTGCAAAATGCACATTCACTAGATGAACCAACGCGTTTCAGTAAATGCAATTTGTAGTGTCATAAGCCTGAGAGCTCGATATCAGCACAGTCTCCTCACAGAGCTCCTCCACTATGGTGACCAGGGACAGAGGGACATCCTGCAGGACAGGAAGGGCAACTGAGGCACTGGAGAAGTGTGTGCTCCCATTGATCACTGGAGAAGTGTGCGCACCCATTGATCACTGGAGAAGTGTGTGCTCCCATTGATCACTGAAGAAGTGTGCACTCCCATTCAGCACTGGAGAAGTGTGCACTCCCATTCAGCACTGGAGAAGTGTGCGCTCCCATTGATCACTGGAGAAGTGTGTGCACCCATTGATCACTGGAGAAGTGTGTGCTCCCATTGAGCACTGGAGAGGTGTGCACTCCCATTGAGCACTGGAGAAGTGTGCTCTCCCATTGAGTACTGGAGAAGTGTGCACTCCCATTGAGCACTGGAGAAGTGTGCACTCCCATTGATCACTGGAGAAGTGTGCGCACCCATTGATCACTGGAGAAGTGTGCTCTCCCATTCAGCACTGGAGAAGTGTGCACTCCCATTGAGCACTGGAGAAGTGTGCACTCCCATTGAGCACTGGAGAAGTGTGCGCACCCATTGATCACTGGAGAAGTGTGCACTCCCATTCAGCACTGGAGAAGTGTGCGCACCCATTGATCACTGGAGAAGTGTGTGCTCCCATTGATCACTGGAGAAGTGTGCGCACCCATTGATCACTGGAGAAGTGTGCACTCCCATTCAGCACTGGAGAAGTGTGCACTCCCATTCAGCACTGGAGAAGTGTGCGCTCCCATTGATCACTGGAGAAGTGTGTGCACCCATTGATCACTGGAGAAGTGTGTGCTCCCATTGAGCACTGGAGAGGTGTGCACTCCCATTGAGCACTGGAGAAGTGTGCTCTCCCATTGAGTACTGGAGAAGTGTGCACTCCCATTGAGCACTGGAGAAGTGTGCACTCCCTCTGAGCACTGGAGGAGTGTGCTCTCCCATTGAGCACTGGAGGAGTGTGCACTCCCATTGATCACTGGAGAAGTGTGCGCACCCATTGAGCACTGGAGAGGTGTGCACTCCCATTGAGCACTGGAGAAGTGTGCTCTCCCATTGAGCACTGGAGGAGTGTGCACTCCCATTGAGCACTGGAGAAGTGTGCTCTCCCATTGAGCACTGGAGAAGTGTGCTCTCCCATTGATCACTGGAGAAGTGTGCTCTCCCATTGATCACTGGAGAAGTGTGCTCTCCCATTGATCACTGGAGAAGTGTGCTCTCCCATTGAGCACTGGAGGAGTGTGCACTCCCATTGAGCACTGGAGGAGTGTGCACTCCCATTGAGCACTGGAGAAGTGTGCTCTCCCATTGAGCACTGGAGAAGTGTGCTCTCCCATTGAGCACTGGAGAAGTGTGCTCTCCCATTGAGTACTGGAGAAGTGTGCTCTCCCATTGAGCACTGGAGAAGTGTGCTCTCCCATTGAGCACTGGAGAAGTGTGCTTTCCCATTGAGCACTGGAGGAGTGTGCACTCCCATTGAGCACTGGAGAAGTGTGTGCTCCCATTGAGCACTGGAGAAGTGTGCACTCCCATTGAGCACTGGAGAAGTGTGCTCTCCCATTGAGCACTGGAGAAGTGTGCTCTCCCATTGAGCACTGGAGAAGTGTGCTCTCCCATTGAGCACTGGAGAAGTGTGCACTCCCATTGAGCACTGGAGAAGTGTGCGCTCCCATTGAGCACTGGAGGAGTGTGCACTCCCTCTGAGCACTGGAGGAGTGTGCACTCCCATTGAGCACTGGAGGAGTGTGCACTCCCATTGATCACTGGAGGAGTGTGCACTCCCATTGATCACTGGAGAAGTGTGCTCTCCCATTGAGCACTGGAGAAGTGTGCTCTCCCATTGAGCACTGGAGAAGTGTGCTCTCCCATTGAGCACTGGAGAAGTGTGCTCTCCCATTGAGTACTGGAGAAGTGTGCTCTCCCATTGAGCACTGGAGAAGTGTGCACTCCCATTGAGCACTGGAGAAGTGTGCTCTCCCATTGAGCACTGGAGAAGTGTGCTCTCCCATTGAGCACTGGAGGAGTGTGCACTCCCATTGAGCACTGGAGAAGTGTGTGCTCCCATTGAGCACTGGAGAAGTGTGCTCTCCCATTGAGCACTGGAGAAGTGTGCTCTCCCATTGAGCACTGGAGAAGTGTGCTCTCCCATTGAGCACTGGAGAAGTGTGCACTCCCATTGAGCACTGGAGAAGTGTGCTCTCCCATTGAGCACTGGAGAAGTGTGCGCTCCCATTGAGTACTGGAGAAGTGTGCTCTCCCATTGAGCACTGGAGAAGTGTGCACTCCCTCTGAGCACTGGAGGAGTGTGCACTCCCATTGAGCACTGGAGGAGTGTGCACTCCCATTGATCACTGGAGGAGTGTGCACTCCCATTGATCACTGGAGAAGTGTGCTCTCCCATTGAGCACTGGAGAAGTGTGCTCTCCCATTGAGCACTGGAGAAGTGTGCTCTCCCATTGAGTACTGGAGACGTGTGCTCTCCCATTGAGCACTGGAGAAGTGTGCTTTCCCATTGAGCACTGGAGGAGTGTGCACTCCCATTGAGCACTGGAGAAGTGTGCTCTCCCATTGAGCACTGGAGAAGTGTGCACTCCCATTAAGCACTGGAGGAGTGTGCACTCCCATTGAGCACTGGAGAGGTGTGCTATCCCATTGAGCAATGGAGAAGAATGCTCTCGCATTGAGCGATGGAGGAGTGTGCTCTCCTATTGAGCACTGGAGAGGTGTGCACTCCCATTGAGCACTGGAGAGGTGTGCACTCCCATTGAGCACTGGAGGAGTGTGCTCTCCCATTGAGCACTGGAGGAGTGTGCACTCCCATTGAGCACTGAAGGAGTGTGCTCTCCCATTGAGCACTGGAGGAGTGTGCACTCCCATTGAGCACTGGAGAGGTGTGCACTCCCGTTGAGCACTGGAGAGGTGTGCTCTCCCATTGAGCACTGGAGAGGTGTGCACTCCCATTGAGCACTGGAGGAGTGTGCACTCCCATTGAGCACTGGAGAGGTGTGCACTCCCATTGAGCACTGGAGGAGTGTGCACTCCCATTGAGCACTGGAGAGGTGTGCACTCCCATTGAGCACTGGAGAGGTGTGCACTCCCATTGAGCACTGGAGAGGTGTGCACTCCCATTGAGCACTGGAGAGGTGTGCACTCCCGTTGAGCACTGGAGGAGTGTGCACTCCCATTGAGCACAGGAGAGGTGTGCACTCCCATTGAGCACTGGAGAGGTGTGCACTCCCATTGAGCACTGGAGAGGTGTGCACTCCCGTTGAGCACTGGAGGAGTGTGCGCTCCCATTGAGGACTGGAGAGGTGTGCACTCCCGTTGAGCACTGGAGAGGTGTGCACTCCCGTTGAGCACTGGAGAGGTGTGCGCTCCCATTGAGCACTGGAGAGGTGTGCACTCCCATTGAGCACTGGAGAGGTGTGCACTCCCATTGAGCACTGGAGAGGTGTGCGCTCCCATTGAGGACTGGAGGAGTGTGCACTCCCATTGAGCACTGGAGGAGTGTGCACTCCCATTGACTGTTCGGCACTGAGGCAATCCACCACCTGCCTCTCTTTCTTGGACCTAGAATTTCAAGAAGGATGTCTCTGCACCCCCAGAGTGCCAGGTTACAGGGGCCAAATCCAAGGAGCAGAGTTAGTTGGTGGCTCCATAGGAGCACACACTTCCCTAGTCCCTCACTTTGGGGTCCGTCTCTTGCAGGTTTTCCCTCTGGACACCATTTAGTGGGGAGCTGTTCCCCCGCGACATTTCTGCCAGAGACTATTTTGATATCTATGAATGATCATCGTGCTCACTATGAAACTAAACAGTGCATGAGCTGAAACGCGTGGGGTCAGGTAGTGCATTGGGTTAGTGCCCCCCGCACGCTTCCCTGTGTCCTCAGCTTGACCCCCCTCTCCTGTAGCATCGATTAGTATTGGGAGAGGATGAAGACAAAAGCATCCAAGGTAGCAAAAAGTATCTTCTTTCTTAAGACGTCACAAGATACAGGGAGACAGCAGCGTGTGACCCGACAAGACGGACGGGCCTCATCATGGCTTGTAAGCTCAGAACGCTGCTGTCTCTATATTATGTGACGTATAAAGACGGAAGATACTTTTTTGCTGTTGTTGTTCTCGTCACCTTTGGATCTCATGGAGGATTGGGATCATCCTCTTTTTGGCATACTTGCAAGATGCAGGGACTGAAATCACCCCCGGGCCATGGAGTCTAGGGGGCCCCAAAAGTCCCTTTGGCCGATAGATAAAGACTAATGCATTTAATGATTTGCCATAACTGGGGGCCCCGTTGGTGGGCGGCACGGTGGCTCAGTGGTTAGCACTGCAGTCTTGTGGTGGTTCAGAGGTTAGCACTGCAGTCTGGTGGTGGCTCAGTGGTTAGCACTGCAGTCTGGTGGTGGCTCAGTGGTCAGCACTGCAGTCTTGTGGTGACTCAGTGGTTAGCACTTCAGTCTTGTGGTAGCTCAGTGGTTAGCACTGCAGTCTGGTGGTGGCTCAGTGGTTAGCACTGCAGTCTTGTGGTGGCTCAGTGGTTAGCACTGCAGTCTTGTGGTGGCTCAGTGGTTAGCACTGCAGTCTTGTGGTGGCTCAGTGGTTAGCACTGCAGTCTTGTGGTGGCTCAGTGGTTAGCACTGCAGTCTTGTGGTGGCTCAGTGGTTAGCACTGCAGTCTTGTGGTGGCTCAGTGGTTAGCACTGCAGTCTTGTGGTGGCTCAGTGGTTAGCACTGCTGCAGTCTTGTGGTGGCTCAGTGGTTAGCACTGCAGTCTGGTGGTGGCTCAGTGGTTAGCACTGCAGTCTGGTGGTGGCTCAGTGGTTAGCACTGCAGTCTTGTGGTGGCTCAGTGGTTAGCACTGCAGTCTTGCAGCGCTGGGATCCTGGGTTCAAATCCCACCAAGGACACCATCTGCAAGGAGTTTGTATGTTCTCCCCGTGTTTGCGTGGGTTTCCCCCGGGTTCTCCGGTTTCCTCCCACCTCCAAAAACATACAGATCGGGACTCTAGATTGTGAGCCCCAATGGGGACAGCGTTCCTGATGTATGTAAAGCGCTGTGGAATTAATAGCGCTATATAAATGAATAAAATTATTATATTATTATTATTTTTTGCATCAGGAACCATGAGTTGCAAGTTACCCCTCTGCTCGCAACCGCCACCTATATATCGATTTCTTTCTGGTGAAATTCTGCCCTATATTTGCAATTTCACTGTTTTACAGGGCAGACATTGTGGGGTAAATTTAATATTGCGGGGCCTCCATCAAATGTATCAAAGTTTTACTCCATTTGTTAGAATCATTGTAACACTTGTGCCAAAAGTTAAAAATGAGATAAAGGCGCGTAGTTCACCTTTTGGCAGGGCTGGGTTTTGGGCAAAAGGTTGTAATGGGGACCTAAATGCTGCCATATCGCAACATCACAATCTTTAAGGTGCGATATTTGAATGGAATGGGTTGAACTACTGTTTTGTTGCAAATTCCGATATTTTATTTTATAAACACAGTCCATTGTGTCCGGTCGTTCCAACATGTCATTCAGTTCCCCCCTTTAAAGGCCAAACTTCATGGGTTAAAAGAATGTTCTGACTTTTTTGTTTCCTTCAATAAACTTGCTCTTTTGTGTGTCTGATGGCAGAGTGACAGCTATTTACTTAATGCCCAGAGAAGTGCCAGTGTGCGCAGACGGGCAGATGCAGGAACAGTCCCGGGAACAGAACATCCCCGTCCTCCTCTCATCCTGCGCCAGCACACGGAGTACAGAGCGACCAGAGGCCTGATCAAGCATAATTAGCAGATAGAATGTGCGGCAATTAAAAAATCCTTCTGGTCGACCAAGATGGAGAAAGAGTCTAATTAATTAGCTGCAATAATGCAAGCCTACAGATAAAGCTTCATGTTTTATAGAGGAGTGGGCACAGGGGGGTGCAGTCAGCGGGGGTTGGGGGTATTGGGATGACTCCCCGCTCCTGAGCATTCAAAGTGATGCATAAATTACTAGGCTCAATAGACACGAGGAAGCAGGAACAGCAAAAAAATGCTTACATTGTAACTACTGTATAATAATTTCATTACCCTAAGCCTAATCTTAGCTCCAGCCCTAATTCTAGCCCTAACTCTACCCTTAGCCCCTGCCCTAACAGTAGCCTTAACTCTACCCTTAACCCCTGCCCTAACAATAGCCTTAACTTTAAACTTAGCCCCAGTCCTAACCCATGCCCTAACTCTAATCTTAGCCCTTGCCCTAACAATAGCCCTAACTCTAACCTGAGATCCTGCTCTAACCATAGCCCTAACTCTAATCTTATCCCTTGCCCTAACCGTAGCCTGAACACTAACTTCAACTCCAGTCCTAACCCTAGCCCTAACTCTAATCTTAGCCTCAGCACTAACCATAGCCTTCACTTTAACCTTAGCCCCAGTCCAAACCATATCCGTAACGCTAACCTCAGCCCTAACCTTAACCCTAACTCTTACCTTAATCCCTGCCCTAACCCTAGGTCCTGCCATAACCGTAGCCTTAACTTTAACCTTAGCCCTAACCCTAGCCCTCACTCCACCGTTAGCCCCTGCCCAAACCGTAACCTTAACTCTAACCGTAGCCTTGATCATAGCCCTAACTCTTACCTTAATCCCTGTCCTAACCTTAACCCTAACCATAACTCTTACTTTAGTCACTGCCCTAACCCTAGCCCTAACCTTAGCTCCAGGCCTAAGCATTGTCCTAACTCTTAACTTAGCCCCAATCAAAACAGTAGCCCTAATAATAACCTTAGCTGCTGCCCTAACCATAGCCGTAACTCTTGCCTTAGCCACTGCTTTAGCCCTAAACTTAGTCCCAGGCCTAACCATAGCCCTAACTTTTACCTTAGCCCCAGCCCTAACCCTAACTTTTACCTTAGCCCCAACCATAACTCTAGAGTTAGAAAAATGGTGTAAAAATGTACAATTTATTATAATAGCGGCTTTCGTTATTTTTACTATTATATAAATTTGGGACAGCTCCAGCAGCAAGTGTCTGATCGCACCCCTGTGTAATGCTTCATATCCACTGCGGGGGGCGCTGCAGGGTAACACTTGAGACTCCGACACAGATTTAATAGCTGGTCACTGAGGATTGTAGCAATTAATATGTGATCACTTTTTCCTTGCAGCATTCTGTACCCCCCCCCTTCCCCAGATATGCCTTTAACTGATCAAGAGGAGGATACTTACTCATGCAGTCCCCCCCATACCAGCCAACCCGGCAGGCAGAGCAATACCGGCCCTTCACGTAAAAGTCGTCCAGCGCACCGCCCCACGATCCATTGTTACAGGACTTACAGTTTTCAAAAATAGAGCATCCTGAAAAATAAGGGCAGTATTATAGTAGTTATATTCTTGTACATAGGAGCAGTATTATAGTAGTTATATTCTTGTACATAGGGGGCAGTATTATAGTAGTTATATTCTTGTACATAGGGGCAGTATTATAGTAGTTATATTCTTGTACATAGGGGCAGTATTATAGTAGTTATATTCTTGTACATAGGGAGCAGTATTATACTAGTTATATTCTTGTACATAGGGAGCAGTATTATACTAGTTATATTCTTGTACATAGGGGCAGTATTATAGTAGTTATATTCTTGTACATAGGGAGCAGTATTATAGTAGTTATATTCTTGAACATAGGGGGCAGTATTATAGTAGTTATATTACTGTACATAGGGGGGCAGTATTATAGTAGTTATATTCTTGTACATAGGGGCAGTATTATAGTAGTTATATTCTTGTACATAGTGGCAGTATTATAGTAGTTATATTCTTGCACATAGGGGGCAGTATTATAGTAGTTATATTCTTGCACATTGGAGCAGTATTATAGTAGTTATATTCTCGTACATAGGGGCAGTATTATAGTTGTTATATTCTTCTACATAGGGGTAGTATTATAGTAGTTATATTCTTGCACATTGGAGCAGTATTATAGTAGTTATATTCTTGTACATAGGGGCAGTATTATAGTAGGTATATTCTTGTAGATAGGGGCAGTATTATAGTAGTTATATTCTTGTACATAGGGGGCAGTATTATAGTAGTTATATTACTGTACATAGGGGGCAGTATTATAGTAGTTATATTCTTGTACATAGGGGCAGTATTATAGTAGTTATATTCTTGTACATAGGGGCAGTATTATAGTAGTTATATTCTTGTAGGCCGGCACGGTGGCTCAGTGGTTAGCACTGCAGCCTTGCAGCGCTGGGGTCCTGGATTCAAATCCTACCAAGGATACCATCTGCAATGAGTTTGTATGTTCTCCCCGTGTTTGCGTGGGTTTCCTCCTGGTTCTCCGGTTTCCTCCCACACTCCAAAGACATACAGATAGGGACTCTAGATTGTGAGCCCCAATGGGGACAGTGTTGCCAATGTATGTACAGCGCTGTGGAATTAATAGCGCTATATAAATGAATAAAATTATTATTATTATTATTTTTGCACATAGGGGCAGTATTATAGTAGTTATATTCTTGTACATAGGAGCAGTATTATAGTAGTTATATTCTTGTATATAGGGGGCAGTATTATAGTAGTTATATTCTTGTACATAGGGGCAGTATTATAGTAGTTATATTCTTGTATATAGGGAGCAGTATTATAGTAGTTATATTCTTGTACATAGGGGCAGTATTATAGTAGTTATATTCTTGTACATAGGGGACAGTATTATAGTAGTTATATTCTTGTACATAGAGGCAGTATTATAGTAGGTATATTCTTGTAGATAGGGGCAGTATTATAGTAGTTATATTCTTGTACATAGGGGGCAGTATTATAGTAGTTATATTACTGTACATAGGGGGCAGTATTATAGTAGTTATATTCTTGTACATAGGGGCAGTATTATAGTAGTTATATTCTTGTACATAGGGGCAGTATTATAGTAGTTATATTCTTGTACATAGAGGCAGTATTATAGTAGTTATATTCTTGTACATAGAGGCAGTATTATAGTAGTTATATTCTTATACATAGGAGCAGTATTATAGTAGTTATATGCTTGTACATAAGGGAAGTATTATAGAAGTTATATTCTTGTAAATAGGGGGCAGTATTATAGTAGTTATATTCTTGTACATAGGAGCAGTATTATAGTAGTTATATTCTTGTACATAGGGTGCAGTATTATAATAGTTATATACTTGTACATAGGAGCAGTATTATAGTAGTTATATTCTTGTACATAGGAGCAGTATTATAGCAGTTATATTCTTGTACATAGGGGGCAGTATTATAGTAGTTATATTCCTGTACATAGGGGGCAGTATTATAGTAGTTATATTCTTGTACATAGGAGCAGTATTATAGCAGTTATATTCTTGTACATAGGGGCAGTATTATAGTAGTTATATTCTTGTACATAGGGGCAGTATTATACTAGTTATATTCTTGTACATAGGGGCAGTATTATAGTAGTTATATTCTTGTACATAGAGGCAGTATTATAGTAGTTATATTCTTGTACATAGAGGCAGTATTATAGTAGTTATATTCTTATACATAGGAGCAGTATTATAGTAGTTATATGCTTGTACATAAGGGAAGTATTATAGAAGTTATATTCTTGTAAATAGGGGGCAGTATTATAGTAGTTATATTCTTGTACATAGGAGCAGTATTATAGTAGTTATATTCTTGTACATAGGGTGCAGTATTATAATAGTTATATACTTGTACATAGGAGCAGTATTATAGTAGTTATATTCTTGTACATAGGAGCAGTATTATAGCAGTTATATTCTTGTACATAGGGGGCAGTATTATAGTAGTTATATTCCTGTACATAGGGGGCAGTATTATAGTAGTTATATTCTTGTACATAGGAGCAGTATTATAGCAGTTATATTCTTGTACATAGGGGCAGTATTATAGTAGTTATATTCTTGTACATAGGGGCAGTATTATACTAGTTATATTCTTGTACATAGGGGCAGTATTATAGTAGTTATATTCTTGTACATAGGGGCAGTATTATAGTAGTTATATTCTTGTACATAGGGGCAGTATTATAGTAGTTATATTCTTGTACATAGGGAGCAGTATTATACTAGTTATATTCTTGTACATAGGGGGCAGTATTATAGTAGTTATATTACTGTACATAGGGGGCAGTATTATAGTAGTTATATTCTTGTACATAGGGGGCAGTATTATAGTAGTTATATTCTTGTACATAGGGAGCAGTATTATAGTAGTTATATTCTTGTACATAGGGGAAGTATTATAGCAGTTATATTCTTGTACATAGGGGGCAGTATTATAGCAGTTATATTCTTGTACATAGGGAGCAGTATTATAGTAGTTATATTCTTGTACATAGGGAGCAGTATTATACTAGTTATATTCTTGTACATAGGGGAAGTATTATAGTAGTTATATTCTTGTACATAGGGGCAGTATTATACTAGTTATATTCTTGTACATAGGGGCAGTATTATAGTAGTTATATTCTTGTACATAGGGAGCAGTATTATACTAGTTATATTCTTGTACATAGGGGCAGTATTATAGTAGTTATATTCTTGTACATAGGAGCAGTATTATAGTAGTTATATTCTTGTACATAGGGAGCAGTATTATAGTAGTTATATTCTTGTACATAGGGGGCAATATTATAGTAGTTATATTACTGTACATAGGGGGCAGTATTATAGTAGTTATATTCTTGTACATAGGGGCAGTATTATAGTAGTTATATTCTTGTACATAGTGGCAGTATTATAGTAGTTATATTCTTGCACATAGAAGACAGTATTATAGTAGTTTTATTCTTGTACATAGGGGGCAGTATTATAGTAGTTATATTCTTGCACATTGGAGCAGTATTATAGTAGTTATATTCTCGTACATAGGGGCAGTATTATAGTTGTTATATTCTTCTACATAGGGGTAGTATTATAGTAGTTATATTGTTGCACATTGGAGCAGTATTATAGTAGTTATATTCTTGTACATAGGGGCAGTATTATAGTAGGTATATTCTTGTAGATAGAGGCAGTATTATAGTAGTTATATTCTTGTACATAGGGGCAGTATTATACTAGTTATATCCTTGTACATAGGGTCAGTATTATAGTAGTTATATTCTTGTACATAGGGAGCAGTATTATACTAGTTATATTCTTGTACATAGGGGCAGTATTATAGTAGTTATATTCTTGTACATAGGAGCAGTATTATAGTAGTTATATTCTTGTACATAGGGAGCAGTATTATAGTAGTTATATTCTTGAACATAGGGGGCAGTATTATAGTAGTTATATTACTGTACATAGGGGGGCAGTATTATAGTAGTTATATTCTTGTACATAGGGGCAGTATTATAGTAGTTATATTCTTGTACATAGTGGCAGTATTATAGTAGTTATATTCTTGCACATAGAGGACAGTATTATAGTAGTTTTATTCTTCTACATAGGGGTAGTATTATAGTAGTTATATTCTTGCACATTGGAGCAGTATTATAGTAGTTATATTCTTGTACATAGGGGCAGTATTATAGTAGGTATATTCTTGTAGATAGGGGCAGTATTATAGTAGTTATATTCTCGTACATAGGGGGCAGTATTATAGTAGTTATATTACTGTACATAGGGGGCAGTATTATAGTAGTTATATTCTTGTACATAGGGACAGTATTATAGTAGTTATATTCTTGTACATAGGGGCAGTATTATAGTAGTTATATTCTTGTAGGCCGGCACGGTGGCTCAGTGGTTAGCACTGCAGCCTTGCAGCGCTGGGGTCCTGGATTCAAATCCTACCAAGGATACCATCTGCAATGAGTTTGTATGTTCTCCCCGTGTTTGCGTGGGTTTCCTCCTGGTTCTCCGGTTTCCTCCCACACTCCAAAGACATACAGATAGGGACTCTAGATTGTGAGCCCCAATGGGGACAGTGTTGCCAATGTATGTACAGCGCTGTGGAATTAATAGCGCTATATAAATGAATAAAATTATTATTATTATTATTTTTGCACATAGGGGCAGTATTATAGTAGTTATATTCTTGTACATAGGAGCAGTATTATAGTAGTTATATTCTTGTATATAGGGGGCAGTATTATAGTAGTTATATTCTTGTACATAGGGGCAGTATTATAGTAGTTATATTCTTGTATATAGGGAGCAGTATTATAGTAGTTATATTCTTGTACATAGGGGCAGTATTATAGTAGTTATATTCTTGTACATAGGGGACAGTATTATAGTAGTTATATTCTTGTACATAGAGGCAGTATTATAGTAGGTATATTCTTGTAGATAGGGGCAGTATTATAGTAGTTATATTCTTGTACATAGGGGGCAGTATTATAGTAGTTATATTACTGTACATAGGGGGCAGTATTATAGTAGTTATATTCTTGTACATAGGGGCAGTATTATAGTAGTTATATTCTTGTACATAGGGGCAGTATTATAGTAGTTATATTCTTGTACATAGAGGCAGTATTATAGTAGTTATATTCTTGTACATAGAGGCAGTATTATAGTAGTTATATTCTTATACATAGGAGCAGTATTATAGTAGTTATATGCTTGTACATAAGGGAAGTATTATAGAAGTTATATTCTTGTAAATAGGGGGCAGTATTATAGTAGTTATATTCTTGTACATAGGGTGCAGTATTATAATAGTTATATACTTGTACATAGGAGCAGTATTATAGTAGTTATATTCTTGTACATAGGAGCAGTATTATAGCAGTTATATTCTTGTACATAGGGGGCAGTATTATAGTAGTTATATTCCTGTACATAGGGGGCAGTATTATAGTAGTTATATTCTTGTACATAGGAGCAGTATTATAGTAGTTATATTCTTGTACATAGGGCAGTATTATAGTAGTTATATTCTTGTACATAGGGGGCAGTATTATAGTAGTTATATTCCTGTACATAGGGACCAGTATTATAGTAGTTATATTCTTGCACATTGGAGCAGTATTATAGTAGTTATATTCTCGTACATAGGGGCAGTATTATAGTAGTTATATTCTTGTACATAGGGGCAGTATTATAGTAGTTATATTCTTGTACATAGGGGCAGTATTATAGTAGTTATATTCTTGTACATAGGGGCAGTATTATAGTAGTTATATTCTTGTACATAGGAGCAGTATTATAGCAGTTATATTCTTGTACATAGGGGCAGTATTATAGTAGTTATATTCTTGTACATAGGGGCAGTATTATAGTAGTTATATTCCTGTACATAGGGGCAGTATTATAGTAGTTATATTCTTGTACATAGTGGCAGTATTATAGCAGTTATATTCTTGTACATAGGGGCAGTATTATAGTAGTTATATTCTTGCACATAGGGGCAGTAGGGGGCAGTATTATAGTAGTTATATTCCTGTATATAGGAGCAGTATTATAGTAGTTGTATTCGTGTACATAGGGGAAGTATTAAAGTAGTTATATTCTTGTACATAGGGGCAGTATTATAGCAGTTATATTTTTGTATATATTGGGCAGTATTATAGCAGTAATATTAAGTGACGTAAGACCTAAATCTTGTGGTTTGTTACCTGGGTGTATAAGGCAGGAGTCGCACTCATTATCTTCATTCCGGCAGCAGGGGATGGTGTACCCCACCTTTGTGTTGGCTCCGGGGCACACGCACTCCACCTGGTCATATTCACAGCAGCCTCGGCACATGATATTCCACTCAGCTCCTGGGCAGTTTTCATTGATAACTGTATATTCTAGGGTAAATATTTATGTAAATAAATATATATACTGTGTATATACTATATATATATATATAGCCAATAAATTTAAGAAAGTGAAACAGATGAAAACGTTATACTATCATCCTAAGAGGGCGGCATCTGCCCAGTGCTTCTCAGCTTGTGCTGTATACACTGTGACCTGTATTGCTGAGAATTTGGCTATTTGGTCTTTAATCTGCTAATTGCTGTGATGTGGCTGGACTCTCTGCTGGTGAGGAGCTTCCCATGACTGGCAGACGATGGATATTCCCTCCAGATGATGGCTTCCTCCATTGCACTGGTTGTAGTTGAGTTTTACAACTTTCTGGCATTCTTCTGCATTTACTAAGACACAGATCTCTGGGTAGAAAGATGTAGCAGAACTACGTTTGTTTGGTAAAATTAATCATAATATTAATATCACAGAGCAAACGTCCGGAGTGCAACGAGACACTCAGCTCTGCTACATCGCACAATGGATGCAGCCTATGACGTCTGCAGATGTGCTGCGTTATTATCACACTTTCTATCAGATGCTGATGCTGGATTAACAAAATCTTACTGTATATCTGAGTGTTTGGGGATGAGAGTTTATATAAATATGACTGCAGAAAATAAAATGTGGTCATACAATTCAGGTACTAGGGAGCTAAAGTGCACCAATCACCAGTATTTTCCTATATAACCTAAAGCCAGGGCTATACTGGCGCTATCAGGCTGATTCTATACATACCTTTAGTGGTCCGCTCGGATATATAGGTTTTGAAAGACAAGAAAGTAAAGTTTGTACAATCAGCAACTTGTTGAATGACAGCAGCTGATAGCTGGGGGGGGTGGTATTCATAGTTATCCTCTCCCACCAACTATAAGGACCTGTGCTGATGTTATATCCATGTGACCAGAAGGGGCGGGGCCTCAGCCAACAGAAAAATGTTGCTTCCTGGTATCAGCTATGTTGGATGAGGCCCTGCCCCTTCTGGTCACATGGGTATGACATCAGCACAGGTCCTTCTAGTCACTTAATAAAATGATTGTATAATAGAATTAGCACAAATGACACATAGGGGGAGAATGGACAGACAGGGGGACGGAAATCACTATGAATACCCACCCCAGCTATCAGCTGATCAGCGGCTGCTGTCATTCAACAAGCTGCTCATTTTACAAACTTTACTTTCTTGTGTTTCAAAACCTATACATCCTAGCTGACAACTAAAGGTATGTACAGAATCAGTCTGCTAGTGCCAGTATAGCACTGGCTTTACGTTATATAGGAAAAGCCTGGTGATTGGTGTGCTTTACAGCTGTAAAGACTAAGCAAACTTTTATTAATAATAATAGTAACCACAGCAATAATATAATAATATTAATAATAATGCTAATAATTTAAAAAATCATTATTATGGTATTTTATTATTATTAATAATAATAATTATTATTATTAATAATAATAATAATAAAATACCATAATAATGTTTTTTATTATTATCAATACTAATAACCACAATAATACTAATAATAATATATTTTTATTATTACTATTAATATATTATAAAATATAATAAAAAATAACAATATTAAGAATTATAAAAATTGTATTATTTTATTGTGATAATAATTATGATTATTATTACAATAATGTAATATAATAATAATAATCATAATTATTATTATTATTACTGATATTATTGTTGGTATTATTATTATTAGTATTATTATTGATATTTCTATATTAATAATAATAAATAATAATAATATTTCCAGCATGGAAAGTTTCAAAATGTTGGTGCCTTCCAAAGCCTGGCTGTTCCCCAGTCTATTTCCCTGTCATTGTCATTAGGAGTACAGATGATGGCAGTGATGGGTGAGCACCGCTTCCTGCTCTGTATATTCTTCTTTTCAGAACAACCTCCTGCAGTAGCCTCCTCCCAGAGTTAGTGAGACCTAGATGTCATCCCTTTCACTGCCATCATCTGTACTCCTACAAATGAGTATGTTGTCACATCAATGCAGCTGAAGGCAACAAATACATTGAGGATGAGCAGCGATGTAGAAGTCACTTAAATGCAATTGTATTTCTATTATTTTGCAGGAATAAAGACAAACTCCTTAATAAAGTGACTTGCAAAGATTCATAACTTTCCATGCTGGACAAAACAAAAAAGAAACTTTTTAACATTCCATAAACAGCTGTGTACCCGTGATCATCCTTTAGGGGGCGCTGTGTATGGAAATAGTTTCCCAAATCAGATTTTATGGACACAGTCCCGGAATCTCCCTTTAGTCATGGGCTAGATGGTGACTTTGGCTACGACACAGGACGCAGGGACCGGGATCAGTCTCTGCTCTTCTATCTATTGTTAGTGATTGGGGTCAAATGCAACAACTTACAAGGTATTGTGACCGCGACAAGCAAGGCGTGGCCCCTGTCACCTGCATGTAGTAAACTTTGCATGGATGGTCTATGTCACAGCGCAGCCACAGACGTGAAATCAATGGCTGCGGGCAAGACATTCCCAGCAATGTGGCCATGTGCATCCAAGAAGTGAGAAAACACAGGTCCTACTACTCATAGTAACAGTATTAGTAATGCACTGCTTCATTTATATAGAGATTTCCCACAAAACAGCGCCACCTCTGGCCATGAGTTGATACTGCAGTTTTGAAATGAAACCATATGGACAACAGCGGCACTATATCTGGAGGGGAAGAACATAGCGGTGCAGGCAACCAAATTGTGCACAAAGGTTGAACGCCAATAGGAGTGAATATAAACCGCCGTATACCATTGTATGACTATTCCAGGTCAGCGTTATCCAAATGTGATTCCAGAAGGGGAAAAGCATGAAATAATTGAGATCTGTCACTTTAAGGCTGTGTGTGTATATTGCAGATTTGGTTCAGAAATTTTCTTCATCCAATCTGTACCTTTTGCCAGAAAAAAGCACCAAAAAACGCACCAAAAGGTGCACCAAAACCGCACCAAAACATGCACCGAAAAACACACCAAAAGATGCACCAAAAAACCACACCAAAAGATGCACCAAAAAATACACCAAACGATGCACCAAAAAAAGCACCAAAAGATGCACCAAAAAACACACCAAAAGATGCGTGAAAAAACACAAAAAAAGATGCACCAAAAAACACACCAAAAGATGCACCAAAAAACACACCAAAAGATGCACCAAAAAACACACCAAACAATGCACCAAAAGACACACCAAAGATGCACCAAAAAATGCATAAAAAAACACACCAAGAGATGCACCAAAAGATGCACCAAAAAACACACCAAAAGATGCACCAAAAAATAACGCACCAAGAGATGCACCAAAAGATGCACCAAAAAACACACCAAAAGCTGCACCAAAAAATGCATAAAAAAACACACCAAGAGATGCACCAAAAAACACACCAAAAGATGCACCAAAAAACTCACCAAAAGATGCCCCAAAAAACACACCAAAAGCTGCACCAAAAAAATGCAAAAAAAAAGTGCATGGGTTCTTGGTGTGTTTTGGGTACATTTCTGTGGCATGCGTTCTTGGTGCATTTTTGGTGCATTTTTCTTAATGAAGTCAATGGGTGGAAGAGCTAGAAAGTGCAGGAAAAAAACACCAAGAATTTATATGTTGCAAATTATTTTCTGTACCAAATCTGCAAAGAAAAAATAAGCAAAGTGCGCACAAAACGTCAGGATTCTCATTGACTTTGCTGGCATAAGGATAGACGTGGATTTGTGCCAAAACTGCACCAAAAAACGTACTGTGCGCACATAGCCTAAGACTAAAAAGAAGCCGTCCAGCTCAGCCCTCCCAGGAGTTGGTCGTCCCTCGGACATCACGGTACTCACTTGAACCCCTGGGGTGGGCAGAGACGTGGAAGGAGCAGAGGTAGAGCAGAGCCAGACTGGTCCTCACGGTCAGGGTCATGGTGTCATCTATGATCCAGGCGGTCCGCGTACATTCAGGGTCTCTTCCTCTTCATTCTTGCAGTGCTGGGGTCTCAGGTTTCACACTTTGTATCACACAGACAGTGACACCCTCACTGGGGTCTTCCAGACGACGTCACCCCAAAAACACTTGGTTAACACTTGGTGGCCCGGAGCAGGCAGCGGTGGGGAATCCAAGCAATGTATGTGCAGTATCGGAATTCCTGCGCTACGACCCTGTACACACCAGCCGGACTGCGCAGGTCTGTCTGAGGCTACGGAGACGACTACATAATCGTTCAGACCCCGTCCTGACCTGGCATGAAGTCTGGAAACATTTCTGGGCTCCGCGTCCAATACATGTGTTTGTAATAACATACATTCCTCACACGTGACGACATTCCGAAAAATAATTAAATATTTACTAATTTATAGAGTGCGTAATAGGGACATTGTGACGATGGGAGGTCCCCGGGGTCCCGGGACGGAATGTAATAAACACACGGTGTGAGGGGGGGCTTCCCGGTTTGCACAGTTGTACATTAGTCGACAATAAACCGCAATAATCCATCTCATCTCCTGGGAAAGTCCATCTATATCCTCCTGGCATAGTTGTATATTAGATCTCATTGACTCCACTTTATAGCATTAAATACATATTTACCACTGTCCTTCTCTCTCTGAAGATTACCTGTCACTTATCATAGAAACATATGTTATTCCCTGGTATATATGCCGCGTTTCTCCTGAATCCGGCGATGTTTTCCTTTTGTTCCTGCTCCTCTCTGTTTCCTTCTTTTCTAAATCTATGTTTTAGCCAAATGGGTGTGGCCCTAATATCTCTGGGCATCTACTTTTGGTTAACAAGATTAGATTTACACTGAGAAGCAAAAGGGTAACAATGTTTTGCACTTGTGACTTTCAGGATCTATATCTCACCATCCTCTACAGCTTTCAGGGTGAGGTAATACTCTGTGGAGGAATATAAGGGGTGCATTATACTAGACGGAGGAATATGGGGGCTGCATAATACTATATGGAGGAATTTGGTTGCTGCATAATGCTATATGGAGGAATATAAGAGTTGCATTATACTATATGGAGGAATATAAGGACTGCATTATGCTATTCAGAGGAATATGGGGGCTGCATAAAACTATATGGAGGAATATAATGGCTGCATCATACTATATGGGGCTGCATAATACTATTTGGTGCAATATAAGGGGTGCATAATACTATATGGAGGAACATAAGGGGTGCATTATACTATATGGAGGAATATAAGGACTGCATTATACTATACGGAGGAATATGGGGGCTGCATAATACTATATGGAGGAAAATAAGGGCTGCATCATACTATATGGGGGCTGCATAATACTATATGGAGCAATATAAGGGGTGCATTATACTATATGGAGGAACATAAGGGGTACATTATACTATATGGAGGAATATAAGGGGTGCGATATACTATATGGAGGAATATAAGGGCTGCATTATATTATAAGGAGGAATATGGGGGCTGCATAATACTATATGGAGATATATAAGGGCTGCATTATACTATATGGAAAAATATAAGGGCTGCATTATACTACAGTTAGGTCCTGAAATATTTGGACAGTGACACAAGTTTTGTTATTTTAGCTGTTTACAAAAACATGTTCAGAAATACAATTATATATATAATATGGGCTGAAAGTGCACACTCCCAGCTGCAATATGAGAGTTGTCACATCCAAATCGGAGAAAGGGTTTAGGAATCATAGCTCTGTAATGCATAGCCTCCTCTTTTTCAAGGGACCAAAAGTAATTGGACAAGGGACTCTAAGGGCTGCAATTAACTCTGAAGGCTTCTCCCTCGTTAACCTGTAATCAATGAAGTAGTTAAAAGGTCTGGGGTTGATTACAGGTGTGTGGTTTTGCATTTGGAAGCGGTTGCTGTGACCATACAACATGCGGTCTAAGGAACTCTCAATTGAGGTGAAGCAGAACATCCTGAGACTGAAAAAAAAGAAAACATCCATCAGAGAGATAGCAGACATGCTTGGAGTAGCAAAATCAACAGTCGGGTACATTCTGAGAAAAAAGGAATTGACTGGTGAGCTTGGGAACTCAAAAAGGCCTGGGCGTCCACGGATGACAACAGTGGTGGATGATCGCCGCATACTTTCTTTGGTGAAGAAGAACCCGTTCACAACATCAACTGAAGTCCAGAACACTCTCAGTGAAGTAGGTGTATCTGTCTCTAAGTCAACAGTAAAGAGAAGACTCCATGAAAGTAAATACAAAGGGTTCACATCTAGATGCAAACCATTCATCAATTCCAAAAATAGACAGGCCAGAGTTACATTTGCTGAAAAACACCTCATGAAGCCAGCTCAGTTCTGGAAAAGAATTCTATGGACAGATGAGACAAAGATCAACCTGTACCAGAATGATGGGAAGAAAAAAGTTTGGAGAAGAAAGGGAACGGCACATGATCCAAGGCACACCACATCCTCTGTAAAACATGGTGGAGGCAACGTGATGGCATGGGCATGCATGGCTTTCAATGGCACTGGGTCACTTGTGTTTATTGATGACATAACAGCAGACAAGAGTAGCCGGATGAATTCTGAAGTGTACCGGGATATACTTTCAGCCCAGATTCAGCCAAATGCTGCAAAGTTGATCGGACGGCGCTTCATAGTACAGATGGACAATGACCCCAAGCATACAGCCAAAGCTACCCAGGAGTTCATGAGTGCAAAAAAGTGGAACATTCTGCAATGGCCAAGTCAATCACCAGATCTTAACCCAATTGAGCATGCATTTCACTTGCTCAAATCCAGACTTAAGCCGGAAAGACCCACAAACAAGCAAGACCTGAAGGCTGCGGCTGTAAAGGCCTGGCAAAGCATTAAGAAGGAGGAAACCCAGCGTTTGGTGATGTCCATGGGTTCCAGACTTAAGGCAGTGATTGCCTCCAAAGGATTCGCAACAAAATATTGAAAATAAAAATATTTTTTTTGGGTTTGGTTTATTTGTCCAATTACTTTTGACCTCCTAAAATGTGGAGTGTTTGTAAAGAAATGTGACAATTCCTACAATTTCTATCAGATATTTTTGTTCAAACCTTCAAATTAAACGTTACAATCTGCACTTGAATTATGTTGTAGAGGTTTCATTTCAAATCCAATGTGGTGGCATGCAGAGCCCAACTCGCCAAAATTGTGTCACTGTCCAAATATTTCTGGACCTAACTGTATATGGAGGAATATGGGACTGCATTATACTATATGGAAAAATATAAGGGCTGCATTATACTATATGGAGGCATTTAAGGGGTGCATTATACTATATGGGGGTTGCATAATACTATATGGAAAACTATGGGGCTGCATACTATGTGGAGGAATGTGAGGCCTTCATAATACTATATGGGGGAATATAAGGGCTGCATACTACTATATAGAGGAATATGAGGGCTGCATACTACTATATAGAGGAATATGAGGGCTGCATACCACTATATGGGGGCTACATAATACTATATTGAGGAATATGGGGTCTGCATAATACTATATGAAGGTCTATCAGTTCTGGAGCAACACAATTGGCAGTGGAGGCGGCTCGTCTGCTTCATAATAGTGAGATCACAGACGTCCATGGCAGCACAATGTGACACACGTTACACAAGTCTGGAATGGTGGCCCGAAAAAAGGTGAAGAAGCCTCGACATCAGTATCATCAGAAGAAGCTTTGCACAAAAGTATGAAAAGAGGAAGATTGTAAACGGGTGAATTGGAGCGATGAGATGAAAGTGAAATGAAATGGGGGAAATGGGTCTGGAAGAAACAAGGGGAAAAGGGGATAAAGGATTGAGGAATGGGAGGAACTGTCAAGATAGATAGACAATGTGGCACCCCAGGGTTGCCACAGTAACAACACAAAGGGTTAACTCCCCACACACAACACCAAGACCTCCTGGCCAGAAGGGGGAGACCAAGCTGCTTCCCTGTACATTCTGCTGGGGGGGAGGAAATGGTCAGGAGTAGTTTCAGTTTGGAAGTTCAGTGCAGAGCACTGAGGAGAAAGGATCTGCAGGTTGGAGCTGGCTTGAGCTCACCTCAGGATCCACTGACCAATTCCAGGCCTAGCTGAGGGTCTGAGGAAAGGAGACAGATTACACAGAGAACATTCCTGGGAGACAGAGCATTGCAGAGCTCACCCCAGTGGAGCACACAGAACGGATGCTGGATCCGAGACTGCAGGTTACATACTGCACAGTTACCACCAGAGAAGTGAAGATTCCAGATCTTTCACCTGTACCACAGACACAAGCAACAAGCGCAGAGTTCAGGAACATACAAGTAAGGACTCGAGTTGCCTGTCAGGTCGGTACCTAGGAGCAGAGCAGAAGCAGAGCCGGCTGCATAGTTCACACATCAGCAGGGCCACAAACACACAGTGCAGGCAAGGAAGCCAAAACGGCCCGGCTGGGTGGGAGAAACCCTGAACCCCTCACAGACTCCGTGGACAGTACTCTGCTGAATGCCATCTACAGTAAAGGACAAAGAAACTGCAAAACCGTGAGTCTGCCTGTTTATTGTGCTCGTGTCCTGCTCCCCCCCCATAGACTAACATACTGCCCCGGGGAAAAGGCTCTACCCGTGGGGAGCCGTCCCATCTCAAGCTGCCTTCCATCACCCCGGAGGTTCTGCAGCAGCGGTGGTCATCTCTGATCACATTCCACGGGTGGCGTCACGAACATAACCCCCCTTTTTATTGTGGAACCAGGGAGCACGGACCGGGTCACGACACCGTGATCCCCTTTCCAGAAGCAACCCCTTGGCCCGGTTCTGGGTATCTCCTTAACCCCTGGCGACACAACTTTGGCGTCACGAACAGGATGCGGACTGGACCCGGCTGCAACCCGGGTGACGTGTGCCTGTAAAGACTTATTGCATCGCATAAAAGACTTGCACTGTGAATTGTTGCAACAAAGAACGTACTTTAAACTTTGCAAAGATACCTGGAAAAATCCAAAAACATCATTGGTAAAATTTTCCAGGCGCCATCTTTAATCACGCCATTACCTGCTACACGCGGGAGAACAGCGCGCCTAAAGTAAGACTCCGCCTACCGCTTGCAGAGGAGGTGCACTCGGTGTTGCGACCCGAACGAAAACGCAGAAAAGTGTCCCAGGCTTGCTGTCAAGAAGACTGGTGAAATTAACTAAGGGGGCGCAAAGATGTCGCAGCAGGGAGACGCTGTTGTACCCGGCGGTGCAGCGGCACCTATCATGCCGTTCCTGATGCCGTACACCCCGGGTGCAGTGTGGCTGCCGCAGTACTCAGGTGAGCCCAACACACTTAATGACTTTATCGGAAAGCTAAAAATCTACTACAGCATGTACCCCCTGACAGAAGCTCAGCGTGTTGGTATGCTTATGGGACAGTTAACCGGCAATGCCCAGCGGGAGGCTACATCCTGGCCGGACGATGCAAAGGACACTGTAGAGCATATAATAGCTGGACTAAAAGCAGCTTTTGAATCCACTGCTGGCAGCCGGGCTAAAATGAGGTTCTTTGGATGCAAGCAAAAACCTAGAGAGAGCGCAAGAGACTTTGCCTTAAACTTACAGGAGGCGCTCAGAGCACTTAAATTAGCAGAACCTGCCTTAGCCCCTGGAGCAGATAAGCTGCTGATAGACCAATTCCTGGATGGACTCTCATCCCCTTCCCACCGGGGACAACTGAGCATGATGGTGATCCAGGATCCAGGACTAACATTTGCCCAGCTAAAGGATAGAGCCATCCGCCTCCAGCAGGTGGAGGAGCCGCAGGATATAGACTCTGTTCAACACCTTACAGTGGCACCCCAGCAGCCAGTAATGCCGGTGACATCGGCCATGTCAGCGGCTGCTGCTAACCACCTGGAGCTGATCACTAATGAGGCTCTCCATCAAAGGCTTGATGCCCTGACAGACACTGTTGCTTCCATGGCTAGAATCGTCCAGGAGCTGCGTGGATCCAAGTCTGCACCCAAGATTGAGCTGGCGACCAGCAAGGAGGATGTCCCATGGATGAGGCCTAGGAGATACCAAGCGACGAGAGGACGACCCAGCGACCGCTACCAGCCGGATGGACAGCCCATTTGCCGCCGTTGCAAGGAACCAGGTCACTTTGCCCGTGAATGTGCTTTAAATGGGGATCCCCTGGGGAGGCGGGCCGCTCCTCAGGAATGAACTCTCAAGGTCCCTCACCCTGGCACGACAAGTATGTGGGAGGACGTCCAGTCATCCCCATCGTGCTGGATGGCATTCCGCTCAACGCCTTGCTGGACACTGGTTCCCAAATATCATCAATTCCGCATGTCCTTTATAAGAGGTACTGGGCTGATTCAGACATTAGCAGTGGTCCATCTAATGTTGCATTGAATATATGGGCTAGCAATGGTGAATTAGTACCACAGGTTGGTTTCAGAGAAATGACCATTAAGATTGGGAGAGTAGAATTGCAGAATCAGGGTATTATCATTGTTGATGTTGACCGACGAGAACGTGAACCAACTATGCTGCTAGGAATGAATGTAATTGAAAATTGTTTTGCAGAGGTAATTACTGTCTTGCAGCAGATCGTCGAGACTGCCAAACCTGGGCAACAGAGACTCCTGCAGAAGGAAATTAAAGCCTTGATGCTGAAGCAGCAGGTAGAAATGTCAGGAGGTGAAATTGGCAGTGCAAGGGTAAGTGACCCAATACCTATTGTAATTCCTCCCAAAACAGAAATGCTGGTCTGGTGTAGAGCTGCAATAGGCATCAGAGGGCGAGACTATCAGGCCCTGGTAGAACCTGTGTACTCAGACAGTAGGCCCACTGTACTGACGGCCAGAGGAATAGTTGAGGTACATCGGGGAAGAGTGCCAATACGCCTTCTAAATTGTGGGGAAGATGAGGTCACCCTACCTAAGTATGCTACCATGGCTAAGCTATATACGGTTGATAACAACGCCATCACCACCGTTGAGCCCTTGAAGCCGTCAAATCAGGCGGAGGACAATGGCTCAGAGGGAAAGCTGGAGGATTGGTGCCAAAAGCTACATGTAGGTACCGATTCTACACCCTCCCATCAAAAGCATGGAGTATACAGGGTAGTGAAGGAATATGAACAAATATTCAGCAAACACCCATTAGACTTTGGGCAGATCAAAGGGGTAGAGCACACTATACCCACAGGTAACCATCCACCCATAAAGGAGAGGTATAGACCAGTACCACCGGCTCACTACCAATGCGCCAAAGACATGCTCAAAGAAATGAAAGAGGCAGGGGTAATAAGAGACAGTTGTAGCCCCTGGGCAGCCCCACTAGTGCTAGTTAAGAAAAAAGATGGGACCATGAGGATGTGTGTAGACTACAGACGGATCAACCGCATTACACACAAGGATGCATACCCATTACCTAGGATAGAAGAGTCATTGGCTGCATTAAAATCCGCTACTTACTTTTCCACCCTAGATCTGACTAGTGGGTATTGGCAAGTTCCTGTGGCAGAGGCTGATAAGGAGAAGACAGCATTCACCACGCCGATGGGCCTCTGTGAGTTCAATTGTATGCCGTTTGGACTCTGCAACGCACCTGGAACCTTCCAGCGACTGATGGAGTGCTGCCTAGGACATAAGAACTTTGAAACTGTCCTCCTGTACCTGGATGACGTCATAGTCTACTCCAAGACCTATGAACAGCATCTACAAGACCTGGCAGAAGTGTTTGAAGCCTTATCCGGATACGGCATGAAAATCAAGCCATCCAAGTGTCACCTTCTAAAGCCAAGGGTACAGTACCTGGGACATGTCGTGAGCTCAGAAGGGGTAGCACCAGATCCTGAAAAAGTTACCGTGATCAGAGATTGGCCGAGACCCACCAGCGTGAAAGAGGTGAGGCAATTCCTGGGACTGGTAGGCTACTATAGAAGATTTATAAAAGGGTTCACGAAGCTAGCAGCTCCCCTACAAGACATCCTGGTAGGACAGTCAAAGAAGTCTGCAGCCCGAAATCCTCCTTTCCAGTGGAGTGATGAGAGAGAAGAGTCCTTTAAGAAGTTGAAGTGGGCACTGACAGGAGAAGAGATCCTGGCATATCCAGATTACCATCAACCCTTCATTTTGTACACGGATGCCAGCAACGTAGGACTGGGAGCAGTATTGTCTCAAAAGCAGGAAGGCAAGGAGAAAGTTATTGCCTTTGCAAGCAGGAAGCTCCGGCCTACAGAAAGAAACCCAGAGAATTACAGCTCCTTCAAGTTAGAACTACTGGCAGTAGTTTGGGCTGTAACAGAGCGTTTCAAACACTACCTGGCAGCTGCAGAATTTACCATCTTTACTGACAACAATCCGTTGACCCACCTGGACTCTGCAAAATTAGGTGCGCTGGAACAGCGATGGATAGCCCGACTGTCAAACTACAACTTTGTCATCAAGTACAGGGCAGGCCACAAGAATGGGAATGCAGATGCCTTATCCCGGATGCCACACTCGGGGGACGTGGAAGAGGAACCGGAGGGACTGGAAGAAATTGAGCTGCCGGCCTTTCACCATCCTAAGGTGGGACAGTATCAACCGAGTGTCTACCAAAAACAACAGCAGGCAACTCTCAACCCATTAGCACACCACGGATGGGCTGAAACACAAGACAGTGATCCAGCTGTGAAGCTAGTGAAAGAACTGCTTACACAACAAGGTGCATACCCTAATCAGAATGCCCCAGCTGAGACACAACATCTCTGGAAAGAGAGAGGTAAATTGTTCCTGTACCAAGGGAAGCTCTGTAGAAGGCACACCAATCCAAAAACACATGAGTTGGTCTGGCAGATCATCGTGCCCAAGAGAGACGTCAAGATGGTTCTGGAAGCTTACCATGACGGTGCTGGTCATTTTGGTTGGAAAAAGTTGGAAGTGCTCTTAAGAGAAAGATTCTACTGGGTTGGCATGAGAAAATCAATTGAAGATTGGTGTAGAAAATGCGGACCGTGCAACCTCAGAAGAAAGGATCAACAGAACCAGAGAGCTCCACTCCAGTCCATAGTAACCAAGCAACCACTCGAGCTAGTCGCATTAGACCACGTCATGTTGTCACCAAGCCGGTCCGGCTATGTCTATGCCTTAACCATCGTGGACCATTACTCACGCTTCTTAGTGGTGGTACCCGTGAAAGACCTTACAGCTAGAACAGCAGCTAAAGCATTCCAGACGTACTTTTGCAGACCCCATGGTTACCCAGAACAAGTCCTTGCAGATCAAGGTCCAGCTTTTGAATCACAGATTTTCCAAGAATTCTGCAACATGTATGGCTGTAAAAAGATCCGCACAACAGCATACCATCCCCAAACAAATGGCTTATGTGAGAAGATGAACCATATTGTGATTGACCTGTTGAAGACCTTACCAGAGTCAGAAAGAAATCAATGGCCAGAGAAGTTGCCAGACCTAGTGGACTTGTACAATCATGTCCCGGTGAGTTCTACAAACTGCACCCCCGCTTACCTCATGCGTGCAAGGCCCGGTAAACTGCCAATTGATTTAGATATGGGAATTCTGAAGCCAGATGCGGAAGTTCAAGAATCCAATTGGGATACCCTACGTCAGCAGCAGTATCGCCAAGTACAAGAGTGCGTAGAGAAAAGTCTCCAACAAGCTAGGGGAAGACAAGAGAGAAACTTCAACCAGCATGCTCTAGCAACCCCATTGCAACCTGGTGACCAAGTTCTCAAGAGGAAACGCCGCACAAACAAATTGGATAATCAGTGGGAAACCACCCCATATACAGTCTTACCATCCAGTATGGATAATCCCAAAGTGTGTCTCATCAGTAAGGATGAAGGAAGGACATCAGCTGTCGTGTCAAGAGATCAACTCAAACCGTGTCCTGAAACCCTGAAAACACCAGAAGTCACCTTACCCATACAGGTACAACCTGTCAAGAAGGAAGAAGATGTATTCCATACAGTCTTAGGAGATTTCCCAAAAACATGGCCAAATTACTATGGAGCAGTAGTAGTCCCAATGATCGCCTTCCCTCAAGTGGCGGAACCACAATCAGAACCCATACCACAAGAAGTCTCAAGACAAGAAGAACTGGAAGTTGAAACCGTAGAGGAAGAACAGATTCCTGGTCCCAGTGAGCTTGCCAGTCCTACAGTCAGTCCACCATCCTCACAAGTACCAGAAACACCAAATAGGTACACTTCCACTCACACCATTATGCTAAGTACACCCAGCACACCAGCAGTACGCAGGTCACAGCGTAGTACTCAGGGTCAGATACCAGCAAGATATAAAGACTAATGTGGAATTGCATATAAAATGTACATATGTTATAATGTTTATATGAAAAACCGTAACAGTTTAGTGTACAGAAAAGGTGAGAGAAGAGTGGTGTAAGGTGGCAGCACGGAGAGTTACAACTTGATCACATTGTTGGTGGCCCGAGGGCCGTGAGGTCTACTGCACTTATGACCAGAGTAGAGACACCTTTAAGAAGTGTTTGTTGATTGAAATGTTTATTTAATTGCAACGTTAAGACCAAAAGCCCAGTACCTACAGAGACTATACTGTATGAACACTTACATATTTTTGAACATTTTGGACTCTTTTTGAGCTTTAAGGTTTTTGTATTTTTTCCTTTTGAGACTCTGTATATATATAATTGTTGTGATAACTTGTTTGTTTGTTTCACAGTCCCGGAGTACTGTTCTTCACTAAGGGGGAATGTGGCACCCCAGGGTTGCCACAGTAACAACACAAAGGGTTAACTCCCCACACACAACACCAAGACCTCCTGGCCAGAAGGGGGAGACCAAGCTGCTTCCCTGTACATTCTGCTGGGGGGGAGGAAATGGTCAGGAGTAGTTTCAGTTTGGAAGTTCAGTGCAGAGCACTGAGGAGAAAGGATCTGCAGGTTGGAGCTGGCTTGAGCTCACCTCAGGATCCACTGACCAATTCCAGGCCTAGCTGAGGGTCTGAGGAAAGGAGACAGATTACACAGAGGAACATTCCTGGGAGACAGAGCATTGCTGAGTTCATCCCAGTGGAGCACACAGAACGGATGCTGGATCCGAGACTGCAGGTTACGTACTGCACAGTTACCACCAGAGAAGTGAAGATTCCAGATCTTTCACCTGTACCACAGACACAAGCAACAAGCGCAGAGTTCAGGAACATACAAGTAAGGACTCGAGTTGCCTGTCAGGTCGGTACCTAGGAGCAGAGCAGAAGCAGAGCCGGCTGCATAGTTCACACATCAGCAGGGCCACAAACACACAGTGCAGGCAAGGAAGCCAAAACGGCCCGGCTGGGTGGGAGAAACCCTGAACCCCTCACAGACTCCGTGGACAGTACTCTGCTGAATGCCATCTACAGTAAAGGACAAAGAAACTGCAAAACCGTGAGTCTGCCTGTTTATTGTGCTCGTGTCCTGCTCCCCCCCCATAGACTAACATACTGCCCCGGGGAAAAGGCTCTACCCGTGGGGAGCCGTCCCATCTCAAGCTGCCTTCCATCACCCCGGAGGTTCTGCAGCAGCGGTGGTCATCTCTGATCACATTCCACGGGTGGCGTCATGAACATAACCCCCCTTTTTATTGTGGAACCAGGGAGCACGGACCGGGTCACGACACCGTGATCCCCTTTCCAGAAGCAACCCCTTGGCCCGGTTCTGGGTATCTCCTTAACCCCTGGCGACACAACAGACAGACAGACAGACAGATACATGGATAGACAGACAGACAGACAGATGGATAGATAGAGGGATAGATAGATAGATAGAGGGATAGACAGATAGATAGATAGACAGACAGACAGACAGACAGATACATGGATAGACAGACAGACAGACAGACAGACGGATAGATAGATAGAGGGATAGAAAGATAGAGGGATAGATAGATAGATACATAGTCACCCCACAAACGCACCTGTCAGACCACAGCCAACTTCTCCTGTACATGAAATCTACAGAGAAACCATCCACACAAAAGCCACAGCAGAGCAGCCTCTACAACCGACCTCCATCCTATAAATGGTCCAAGACGTCAGAAATAAAATATAAAGAGGCTCCCAACAGACCGGAATTACAGGAGATGCTCCACAACTTCTACAGCTACAAGTACAAGTCAAACCCAGAAGGAGTGAATCAAGCTGCAAAAGACCTCAACAAAATATTCCACACCATGGCCAAATTGTCCGACCTCAAACAAGTCAACTACAAGAGGCCAAAAGAAAAGCAGATCAATGGTTGGTTTGACAAAGAGTGTAAAGCCGTTCGAAAGACCCTGAGAACAGCCTCAAACAATAAACACAGAGACCCCAACAACCCAGACCTGAGGGAAGCCTATGACACCATACAAAAGCAGTACAAAACCATCCTCAGGAGGAAGAAGCAGAGCTACTGTGGCGCCCCTGACCTGGTCAGGCACCACTGAGTACTGCACCCATGCTGGGGACAGTACAACACAGGTAATCCAGAAGGCTGACAGGGGTGTGGAACACAGGCGCATAGTGATCAGGTCTCACACATGTACCCATGAGAGGACCCCTGGGGATCCCAGGAGGGGGCAAGCCTTCACCTTCACTGGAATAGTGGAGGGGGTAGAGCCTCCATCTCCTCTCAAGGGGTGTGGTGGAGAGTCTGGTTGCTAGGTGGCGTAGGCAAGAACAGGAGAGGAGGAGCAGTGAGTCAGTTAGAGCAGAGAACTCCATAGGGCTCAGTGAGGAGCAGACCTGTGGGGCTGTTGCTGTCTAACAGCGCCCGCGCAGTGGCTACAGACGGGGGAGAACGGTCAACTAGGAGTGCTGCCTGAAAGCCAGCTTCAGCTAGAGAGTGCACGGAGTGGGAAGTAAGGAGACTGCTAGAGAGCACCAGGCCCAACCGGGCGGCAGATCCCGAAGCGAGGATAGATTCACCTTTCCCTGCTAAACCTGCCGGTGTGGGGCTCCTAAAGCCCACACCACAACACTACAAAAGCCGCAGCCACGTAACCACAAGTTTGGGCCCATAGGTCATAGGAGGCAAGAGGCTGGAGTGGCCTGGTCCGGGGAACAAGCACACGGCAAACAACAAGGGGAGAGAGGCTGCAGCATCTTCCCTGGGCGACCCCCATAGGGACTAAAAGTCGGGGTCACCCCAAACCACCAAGGGCTAAGGAAGGCGAGTCAGTAGTCACCCTCATAAAGTCAGCCTGAAGGATACCTGGTTCCCATCTGGTTCATCCCAGCTACGCCCGGGCTACTCACCCTGCCATCAAATGTGAGTAAAGCCCTTGAAAGACATTCCTGCTTGTGTGGTCATTCTGCGCCTTGTGGTACTACAAACCTACACAGGGCCCTGGGGCTTGCCTCACTCTCAGGAGGCTACTACATCCGACTGCACCCACCATCAGCCCCAGGCGACCCTCAACCTGCAGTGGCGGTCCCCACTGACCGCAATACTGAGAGTGGCGTCACGATCAAACAAGAAGATTTCCTACCAGTGACGGAGATCCAGCAACGTGGAGTCCCTGAAGGTAATGCACCGACACCGACACCACACCTGTGGGGCTTCACATCTGGCGTCACGAACAGGATAAGGACTAGACCTGTTCAGACAGGTGACCATGTGCCTGGGCGGTCCGCTTGAAAAATTGGAAGCGCCGCCATATTGCCACCATGAAAAGCGCGCTGAAAAACAACAGCAGCCCGCGCTGGAAGAAGTTACCGCCCACGAAGAGGTGTGGCTACCCAGAGATCCCCTGCAGAGTCCTGACCTCGCTGATGAAGAAAGCGGAAGCGTCCCGAGACGGCGGAGCAGAAGAGAAGCCAGCAGCGTGCTAGAGGAAATGGAGTCCAGACGTGGATACCCAGAGCCAGGCTCTGCCGCCTGGTGGTGCCGAGAGCTTGCCATCTTCTGCGACCGGCTGGAGGCCGGGATTGTGCGACAGCTTAGGGAAGAACGCACGGAGCTCCTGGAGATGGCTGCGGCGGTGCGGACCTACGAGGAGGGAGCCGCGCGACGCATGTTAGACCGAGCGGCGACGACGCAGACCCCGATGCAGCCACAGATGGGTGAGTCGAGTGATGCCCCGGCCAGCACAAGTGCCCCGACCCCTGCTGCCACGCCCGCGGTCCCGGAAGAGGCGCCCGGCGCGGCGCCACCGAACCAGGCCGCAGCCACGCTAGATGCGGCCCGCCAAGCCCAGGCCGCTGGAGCGATGCCCCGCCTGTCCCGCAGGGCTCCGACCACCACGGCAGTGCTCATCCGTGCTGCAGGTGTGACGCTGACCCAGGCTGCCACCCTGCTAAACCCGGTCCGCCAAGACCCCAACGCAGCAGCGACGCTCGTCCGCGCCGCAAGTGATATGCTGAACCAGGCCGCAGCCCCGCCGGGTGCGGCCCGCCAAGCTCCGATCGATGCAGCGACGTCCAGCCCAGCCTGCACAGAGCCCCCTGCAACAGCGACACTGATTCAGGCCGCCGCCATGCCGGGCGCGGCCCGCCAAGACCAGGCCGCCGCCATGCCGGGCGCGGCCCGCCAAGACCAGGCCGCCGCCATGCCGGGCGCGGCCCGCCAAGACCAGGCCGCCGCCATGCCGGGCGCGGCCCGCCAAGACCAGGCCGCCGCCATGCCGGGCGCGGCCCGCCAAGACCAGGCCGCCGCCATACAGGGCGCGGCCCGCCAAGAGATTGCATCACTATTTTCCCCGGCCTGCAAGGCCAGAGCAGACACCGCTCCCCAGTCCAGAGAGGTCCCTGCTAGGAAGACCCTGATAGGAGAGGACCCTGAATACTGGAAGCTGAAGGCTGACCTAGAGGCCCAGTTCCCACAAGAGATGGTGGATCGGTACCTGCTCCCTCCGCATACCCCCAAGGAGATTCAGGCAACCCCTGCAGCCGCGCCAGAGAGTCCACCGCCCAGACCAGCTGAAGAAAGCCCATCCCCAGCACTGCCACCAAAAGAGTGCAGCGAAGAACTAAGGGGGAGAGGAGACCATGAAGCAGAAGGGCTGACTCCGACGCCAACCGCAGCAGACCCCTACCCAGAGCCGGAGATGCTGCCCTATTCCCGCTGGGAGGAGGAAGACTTGACACCGTCAGCAGATGAAGAGCAACCTAAAGACCTCACCTGGAAGCCCACAGGCATGAATCCAGCCCGCAAGACACGGCGCAGCAGAACACAGGTTGCTCCAACACCGCAGTCTCCAGAGCAGAGGGAAGTCACGGTCAGAGACCTGGAGGAGAAAAGGTGCCTAAGAAGGTCCAAAGCCCAGGCTAGAGGACCCCTTTACAGAGGAATAGTAGAGGACTTCAACTTGAAAAGCGGATACGGCTTTATTGTAGTAAAAGGAATAAAAGAGGGCATATTTGTAAATCGGAGAGATGTTCAAGCCCACCTGCCCAGAGGACATTCAGGCAGAAATTTGAAAATTGGGGACTTAGTACAGTTCACCTTACATCAAGGAGAAAGGGGCTACTATGCCTTAGACGTAGCACCATGTCCAAGACAAGAAAGACAAGAAAGACAAGAAAGAAAAGACAGAGATAAAGAAACAGATACAGAAAAAGAAACAGACGAAGACCAAGAAAGGAAAGATAAAGATCCTACAGATGCAACAACCACAGACAAAGATCCTACAGATGAGACAACCACGGACGACGACGGAGAGCAAGAAAGTCACAGGTGCCAGTGCCCAACATGCCCACGCCCTGGTGAAAAAGAGGAGTAAAGTAAAGGAAAGTAAGAAGTTACTGTTTTGACCAGTTTTGACAAGTTTTGTTTGCAACGTTTAAGAAATGCGCCCACAAAAACTATTGTGAGAAATAAACTTTAAGGCTATGAACTTGCTATAGCCACAAACTCTCGCAGTGTAAATAGTTACACCAGTGGCACCACCACCAGGGCCAGCCTGTTTAGGGGCTTGGCTCGTCTGCAACCAGGGGGGGCCCGTCCGTAGAAAAGGGCCTTGGCTCACCTGCGACCAGAGAGCACGCCTGTTTATGGGGCCTTGGCTCACCACCACAAAGAGGGTACCTGGTCAGCACCAACTGTGGAGGCCGCCTCTGCATCCTGCCAGAAGAGGCTGACGGCGCGGATCCACCAGGCCAGGTATACCCTGAAACCACCAGCCCATGAAAGCCGCCTCTACATCCTGCCAGAAGTGGCTGAAGTCGCGGCCAACGGGAGAGGAAGATTGGAGGAAAGGTCTGGGGAAACGGATGGCCCAGACCTGGTTACCAAAAAGAAACCGGTGACCTGCCTCCTGAGAGGGTTTTGGGTGGGTTAACGGACTTGTGGGTGGAGGGTGGTGATGTCTGATATCTGGTGCTTTTAAATGTTTTACATGTTTTAATGTTTTATGCATTTTAAAATGTTGTCTTGCAGCCCGAGGACGTGCTGGTGATAACTAAGGAGGAATGTGGCGCCCCTGACCTGGTCAGGCACCACTGAGTACTGCACCCATGCTGGGGACAGTACAACACAGGTAATCCAGAAGGCTGACAGGGGTGTGGAACACAGGCGCATAGTGATCAGGTCTCACACATGTACCCATGAGAGGACCCCTGGGGATCCCAGGAGGGGGCAAGCCTTCACCTTCACTGGAATAGTGGAGGGGGTAGAGCCTCCATCTCCTCTCAAGGGGTGTGGTGGAGAGTCTGGTTGCTAGGTGGCGTAGGCAAGAACAGGAGAGGAGGAGCAGTGAGTCAGTTAGAGCAGAGAACTCCATAGGGCTCAGTGAGGAGCAGACCTGTGGGGCTGTTGCTGTCTAACAGCGCCCGCGCAGTGGCTACAGACGGGGGAGAACGGTCAACTAGGAGTGCTGCCTGAAAGCCAGCTTCAGCTAGAGAGTGCACGGAGTGGGAAGTAAGGAGACTGCTAGAGAGCACCAGGCCCAACCGGGCGGCAGATCCCGAAGCGAGGATAGATTCACCTTTCCCTGCTAAACCTGCCGGTGTGGGGCTCCTAAAGCCCACACCACAACACTACAAAAGCCGCAGCCACGTAACCACAAGTTTGGGCCCATAGGTCATAGGAGGCAAGAGGCTGGAGTGGCCTGGTCCGGGGAACAAGCACACGGCAAACAACAAGGGGAGAGAGGCTGCAGCATCTTCCCTGGGCGACCCCCATAGGGACTAAAAGTCGGGGTCACCCCAAACCACCAAGGGCTAAGGAAGGCGAGTCAGTAGTCACCCTCATAAAGTCAGCCTGAAGGATACCTGGTTCCCATCTGGTTCATCCCAGCTACGCCCGGGCTACTCACCCTGCCATCAAATGTGAGTAAAGCCCTTGAAAGACATTCCTGCTTGTGTGGTCATTCTGCGCCTTGTGGTACTACAAACCTACACAGGGCCCTGGGGCTTGCCTCACTCTCAGGAGGCTACTACATCCGACTGCACCCACCATCAGCCCCAGGCGACCCTCAAACTGCAGTGGCGGTCCCCACTGACCGCAATACTGAGAGTGGCGTCACGATCAAACAAGAAGATTTCCTACCAGTGACGGAGATCCAGCAACGTGGAGTCCCTGAAGGTAATGCACCGACACCGACACCACACCTGTGGGGCTTCACACTACATCTCTACCAAACTTAGCCAACTCCAAGACGCCCTCCAAGACAACTCCTTCTGGGAAATATGGAGCCACATGGACACAAAGAGCAAGAAAAAGAATGACACCCATATCCAAAATGGCAACATCTGGCTCCAGTACTTCAGAGACCTCTACAAAGACATCCCAAAAGAAGGACTAAGCCAAGAGCAGGAAAACATAACATCAAAACTAAAGGCAATGGAAGAGAAAATCAAAAACTTCCAAAACCCACTGGACACACCAATTACATTACAGGAAGTTGCAGAGAAAATCACTTCCATAAAGTGTAAAAAATCTAGTGGTCTGGATGGAATCCCCCCAGAGATGTTGAAGTACAGCCCACCAGAAATTCAAGCTGCAATGGTTAAACTGTTCAACATTGTGCTGAGTGGTGGTTACTTCCCTCGTACCTGGAACCAAGGACTCATTACACCGATCCACAAGAGTGGGGACAGGTATGACCCTGCCAACTACAGAGGCATATGTGTCAGCAGTAACTTGGGAAAACTGTTCAACAGCATCCTAAACAAAAGGATCATCAGCTTCCTTACCGAGCACAATGTCCTGAGCAAAAGCCAAGCAGGGTTCGTGCCAAACCACCGCACCACGGACCACATCTACACCCTGCACAGTCTCATTCCGAGCCACGTCCACAATACAAAGCATGGGAAGATATACGCCTGCTTTGTAGACTTTAAAAAGGCCTTTGACTCAGTGTGGCACCCGGGCTTGTTCTTAAAAATGCTGGAAAGCGGAATAGGAGGAAAGACCTACGATGTCATCAAAAGCTCCTACACCGAGAACCTCTGCAGCGTGAGTGTGAACGGTAGAAGAACGGCTTATTTCCAGCAGAGCCGAGGAGTCAGACAAAGCTGCAGCCTAAGTCCAACGCTCTTCAATATTTACATCAATGAGCGGCTACTGCTCTGGAATCTTCACCTGCTCCAGGTCTCACACTCCATGACGCCCAGGTGAAATTCTTGCTCTATGCAGATGACCTACTGCTGGTGTCACCAACCGAGAAAGGTCTCCAAGACAACCTACAAATCTTGGAGAAATTCAGCTCCACATGGGCACTACCGATCAATCTAAAGAAAACCAACATCATGGTGTTCCAGAAGAGAAAAAGAAGATTTGACCAGCATCCTTCATTTGTCGTAAACGGCTGCACTCTAACAGGAACAGACAAATACACCTACTTGGGCCTGGAAATTCACCAGTCAGGGAGCTTCAAACAAGCCATAGAGACCCTGAAAAACAAGGCCTGCAAAACCTTTTATGCCATCCGAAGGAAATTGTATCATCTGAAGCCACCAGTGAGGGTCTGGCTAAAAATCTTCGATTCCATCATTGCCCCAATCCTCCTGTACGGCAGCGAAGTCTGGGGCCCTCACACTTACCCAGATTGGTCAAGGTGGGATTCCAGCCCAACAGAAATATTCCACCTGGAATTCTGTAAGCCCCTTCTCCAGGTCCATCGAAGCACCTCCAACAGCGCCTGTCGAGCTGAGCTGGGCAGATTCCTTCTACACCTAGCAGCTCTGAAGAGGTCACTATCATTTCAGGCTCACCTACAGAGTAGCAATCCAAGCTCCCATCACCACAAAGCTCTGATATATATACGTGGGCCAGATGAACCAGGACCCCGGGCACAGCCCTCCCAAACCCAACTGGACAAAATAACCAATCACAGCAGCCTGACAAGAACCAGAATCAGGAAGATGGTAGACGAGGGCCAGGAGAGGTATGTCAGTGACTGGAGGACCGACATCAACACCTCACAGAAACTGACCACGTACCAGAGACTACAGAGAGACTACAGACTGGCCCCATATCTGGAGACACTCCCGGATCCCAGAGACCGCAGGACCCTGAGCCGATATAGACTCAGTGCCCACAGTCTAGCCATCGAATCCGGCCATCACAAGCAGAGCTACAAGCCCAGGGAGGACAGACTGTGCCCACACTGTGACCTGGAGGCCCTGGAGGATGAAACCCACCTCCTGCTACACTGCACCAAGTACTCAGCAGTGAGGGACACTCACTTCAGGAGACTCTCCCATCTCTTCCCGGATTTCAGCTCCATGAAGGAGGAAGAGAAAATATATATCCTGCTGGGGGAAGAAGAGAGCGCAGTGGAGATAGCAGCGCAGTATGTGAGCGAATGTCATAGACTTCCAGAAAGAGAACTATGATAAGCCATGGACTTCCGTAGCCCCCCATCCCAGATGTGGCCCCCCAATCCCCACCCTGGATATGTCCCATCCACCGTTACCACAGTCCCCACCCTGGATATGCCCCATCATAAGCCATGGACTTCCATAGCCCCATCCTAGAAGTGCCCCCACAGTCCCCACCCTGGATGTGCCCCATCCATCCTTCCTACAGTCCCCACCCACCATCCCCACAGCCCCAGCCCCTAATGTACACTTGCTTTGGCAAAACTAATTTGTATTTGGTCCTGCCAATAAAGCTTATTTGATTTGATTTGATTTGATTTGATAGATAGATAGATAGAGGGATAGATAGATAGATAGATAGATAGATAGAGGGATAGATAGATAGATAGATAGATAGATAGATAGAGGGATAGATAGATAGAGGGATAGATAGAGGGATAGATAGATAGATAGAGGGATAGATAGAGGGATAGATAGATAGATAGATAGATAGAGGGATAGATAGAGGGATAGATAGATAGATAGATAAAGGGATAGATAGATAGATAGATAGATAGAGGGATAGATAGATAGATAGATAGATAGATAGAGGGATAGATAGATAGATAGATAGATAGAGGGATAGATAGATAGATAGAGGGATAGATAGAGGGATAGATAGATAGATAGATAGATAGATAGATAAAGGGATAGATAGATAGATAGAGGGATAGATAGAGGGATAGATAGATAGATAGATAGATAGATAAAGGGATAGATAGATAGATAGAGGGATAGATAGATAGATAGATAGATAGATAGATAGAGGGATAGAGGGATAGATAGAGGAATAGATAGATAGATAGATAGATAGATAGAGGGATAGATAGATAGAGGGATAGATAGATAGAGGGATAGATAGATAGATAGAGGGATAGAGGGATAGATAGATAGATAGAGGGATAGATAGATAGAGGGATAGATAGATAGATAGATAGAGGGATAGATAGATAGATAGATAGAGGGATAGATAGATAGATAGATAGAGGGATAGATAGATAGATAGATAGAGGGATAGATAGATAGATAGAGGGATAGATAGATAGATAGAGGGATAGATAGATAGAAGGATAGATAGATAGAGAGGTAGATAGATAGATAGATAGAGGAATAGATAGATAGATAGATAGAGGGATAGATAGATAGATAGAGGGATAGATAGATAGATAGAGGGATAGATAGAGGTGCAGCCTTATTCTTATATATAGTATGTATTTTTGGCTTGCACTCATATATATATATATATTAGTGCTCACTTCAGTTATCCTATTCAGTTATGTGCCAACACTGTGACCTGGAGGCCCTGGAGGATGAAACCCACCTCCTGCTACACTGCACCAAGTACTCAGCAGTGAGGGACACTCACTTCAGGAGACTCTCCCATCTCTTCCCGGATTTCAGCTCCATGAAGGAGGAAGAGAAAATATATATCCTGCTGGGGGAAGAAGAGAGCGCAGTGGAGATAGCAGCGCAGTATGTGAGCGAATATCATAGACTTCCAGAAAGAGAACTATGATAAGTCATGGACTTCCATAGCCCCCCATCCCAGATGTGGCCCCCCAATCCCCACCCTGGATATGCCCCAACCACCGTTACTACAGTCCCCACCCTGGATATGCCCCAACCACCGTTACTACAGTCCCCACCCTGGATATGCCCCATCATAAGCCATGGACTTCCATAGCCCCCATCCTTGAAGTGCCCCCAGAGTCCCCACCCTGGATGTGCCCCATCCATCCTTCCTACAGTCCCCACCCACCATCCCCACAGCCCCAGCCCCTAATGTACACTTGCTTTGGCAAAACTAATTTGTATTTGGTCCTGCCAATAAAGCTTATTTGATTTGATTTGATTTGATTTGATAGATAGATAGATAGATAGATAGATAGAGGGATAGATAGATAGATAGATAGATAGATAGAGGGATGGATAAATAGATAGATAGATAGAGGGATAGATAGATAGATAGAGGGATAGATAGATAGATAGATAGATAGATAGATAGAGGGATAGATAGAGGGATAGATAGAGGGATAGATAGATAGAGGGATAGATAGAGGGATAGATAGATAGATAGATAGATAGATAAAGGGATAGATAGATAGATAGATAGATAGATAGATAGAGGGATAGATAGATAGATAGATAGATAGATAGATAGAGGGATAGATAGATAGATAGATAGATAGATAGATAGATAGAGGGATAGATAGATAGATAGATAGATAGATAGATAGATAGAGGGATAGATAGATAGATAGAGGGATAGATAGAGGGATAGATGGATAGAAGGATAGATAGAGAGGTAGATAGATAGATAGATAGACGGATAGATAGATAGATAGATGGATAGATAGAGGGATAGATAGATAGATAGACAGGAACAGACAAATACACCTACTTGGGCCTGGAAATTCACCAGTCAGGGAGCTTCAAACAAGCCATAGAGACCCTGAAAAACAAGGCCTGCAAAACCTTTTATGCCATCCGAAGGACATTGTATCATCTGAAGCCACCAGTGAGGGTCTGGCTAAAAATCTTCGATTCCATCATTGCCCCAATCCTCCTGTACGGCAGCGAAGTCTGGGGCCCTCACACTTACCCAGATTGGTCAAGGTGGGATTCCAGCCCAACAGAAATATTCCACCTGGAATTCTGTAAGCCCCTTCTCCAGGTCCATCGAAGCACCTCCAACAGTGCCTGTCGGGCTGAGCTGGGCAGATTCCCTCTACACCTAGCAGCTCTGAAGAGGTCACTATCATTTCAGGCTCACCTACAGAGTAGCAACCCAAACTCCCATCACCACAAAGCTCTGATATATATACGTGGGCCAGATGAACCAGGACCCCGGGCACAGCCCTCCCAAACCCAACTGGACAAAATAACCAATCACAGCAGCCTGACAAGAACCAGAATCAGGAAGATGGTAGACGAGGGCCAGGAGAGGTATGTCAGTGACTGGAGGACCGACATCAACACCTCACAGAAACTGACCACGTACCAGAGACTACAGAGAGACTACAGACTGGCCCCGTATCTGGAGAAAATCCCGGACCCCAGAGACCGCAGGACCCTGAGCCGATATAGACTCAGTGCCCACAGTCTAGCCATCAAATCCGGCCGACACAAGCAGAGCTACAAGCCCAGGGAGGACAGACTGTGCCAACACTGTGACCTGGAGGCCCTGGAGGATGAAACCCACCTCCTGCTACACTGCACCAAGTACTCAGCAGTGAGGGACACTCACTTCAGGAGACTCTCCCATCTCTTCCCGGATTTCAGCTCCATGAAGGAGGAAGAGAAAATATATATCCTGCTGGGGGAAGAAGAGAGCGCAGTGGAGATAGCAGCGCAGTATGTGAGCGAATGCCATAGACTTCGAGAAAGAGAACTATGATAAGTCATGGACTTCCATAGCCCCCCATCCCAGATGTGGCCCCCCCAATCCCCACCCTGGATATGTCCCATCCACCGTTACCACAGTCCCACCGTGGATATGCCCCATCATAAGCCATGGACTTCCATAGCCCCCATCCTAGAAGTGCCCCCACAGTCCCCACCCTGGATGAGCCCCATCCATCCTTCCTACAGTCCCCACCCACCATCCCCACAGCCCCAGCCCCTAATGTACACTTGCTTTGGCAAAACTAATTTGTATTTGGTCCTGCCAATAAAGCTTATTTGATTTGATTTGATTTGATTTGATTTGATAGAGAGATAGAGGGATAGATAGATAGAGAGCTAGAGGGATAGATAGATAGAGGGATAGATAGAGGGATAGATGGATAGATAGAGGGATAGAGGGATAGATAGATAGATAGATAGATAGATAGATAGATAGATAGATAGAGGGATAGATAGAGGGATAGATAGAGGGATAGATAGAGGGATAGATAGAGGGATAGATAGATAGATAGATAGATAGAGGGATAGATAGAGGGATAGATGGATAGATAGATAGATAGAGGGATAGATAGATAGATAGATAGAGGGATAGATAGAGGGATAGATAGATAGAGGGATAAATAGATAGATAGATAGATAGATAGATAGAGGGATAGATAGATAGATAGATAGATAGAGGGATAGATAGAGGGATAGATAGATAGATAGAGGGATAGATAGAGGGATAGATGGATAGATAGATAGATAGATAGAGGGATAGATAGATGGATATATAGATGGATAGATAGATAGATAGATAGATGGATAGATAGACGGATGGATAGATAGATAGAGGGATAGATAGATAGAGGGATAGATAGATAGAGGGATAGATAGAGGGATAGATAGATAGAGGGATAGATAGATAGAGGGATAGATAGAGGGATAGATAGATAGAGGGATAGATAGAGGGATAGATAGACGGATGGATAGATAGATAGAGGGATAGATAGATAGAGGGATAGATAGATAGAGGGATAGATAGAGGGATAGATAGATAGAGGGATAGATAGATAGAGGGATAGATAGATAGAGGGATAGATAGAGGGATAGATAGATAGAGGGATAGATAGAGGGATAGATAGATAGAGGGATAGATAGATAGATAGATAGATAGATACAGGGATAGATAGATAGAGAGATAGATAGATACAGGGATAGATAGATAGAGGGATAGATAGAGGGATAGATAGAGGGATAGATAGAGGGATAGATAGATAGATAGATAGATAGATAGATAGAGGGATAGATAGATAGATAGATAGATAGAGGGATAGATAGATAGATAGATAGATAGAGGGATAGATAGATAGATAGATAGATAGAGGGATAGAGGGATAGATAGAGGGATAGATAGATAGATAGATAGAGGGATAGATAGAGGGATAGATAGATAGAGGGATAGAGGGATAGATAGATAGAGGGATAGATAGAGGGATAGATAGAGGGATAGATAGAGGGATAGATAGAGGGATAGATAGAGGGATAGAGGGATAGATAGATAGATAGATAGATAGAGGGATAGATAGAGGGATAGATAGATAGATAGATAGATAGAGGGATAGATAGATAGATAGATAGAGGGATAGATAGAGGGATAGATAGATAGAGGGATAGATAGATAGATAGATAGATAGAGGGATAGATAGATAGATAGATAGATAGAGGGATAGATAGAGGGATAGATAGATAGATAGATAGAGGGATAGATAGAGGGATAGATGGATAGATAGATAGATAGATAGATAGATAGAGGGATAGATAGATGGATATATAGATGGATAGATAGATAGATAGATGGATAGATAGACGGATGGATAGATAGATAGAGGGATAGATAGATAGAGGGATAGATAGATAGAGGGATAGATAGAGGGATAGATAGATAGAGGGATAGATAGATAGAGGGATAGATAGATAGAGGGATAGATAGATAGAGGGATAGATAGAGGGATAGATAGATAGAGGGATAGATAGAGGGATAGATAGACGGATGGATAGATAGATAGAGGGATAGATAGATAGAGGGATAGATAGATAGAGGGATAGATAGAGGGATAGATAGATAGAGGGATAGATAGATAGAGGGATAGATAGAGGGATAGATAGATAGAGGGATAGATAGAGGGATAGATAGATAGATAGATACAGGGATAGATAGATAGAGGGATAGATAGATAGATAGATAGAGGGATAGATAGAGGGATAGATAGATAGATAGATAGAGGGATAGATAGATAGATAGATAGATAGAGGGATAGATAGATAGATAGATAGATAGATAGAGGGATAGATAGATAGATAGATAGATAGAGGGATAGAGGGATAGATAGAGGGATAGATAGAGGGATAGATAGATAGATAGATAGATAGATAGAGGGATAGATAGAGGGATAGATGGATAGAAGGATAGATAGATAGAGAGGTAGATAGATAGGTAGAGGGATAGATAGATAGATAGATAGATAGATAGAGGGATAGATAGAGGGATAGATAGATAGATAGATAGATAGAGGGATAGATGGATAGATAGATGGATAGAGGGATAGATAGAGGGATAGATAGAGGGATAGATAGATAGAGGGATAGAGGGATAGATAGATAGATAGAGGGATAGATAGAGGGATAGATAGAGGGATAGATAGAGGGATAGATAGATAGAGGGATAGATAGAGGGATAGATAGATAGATAGATAGAGGGATAGATAGATAGAGGTATAGATAGATAGAGGGATAGATAGATAGATAGAGGGATAGATAGAGGGATAGATAGAGGGATAGATAGATAGATAGATAGATAGAGGGATAGATAGATGGATATATAGATGGATAGATAGATAGATAGACAGATGGATAGATAGACGGATGGATAGATAATAGATAGATAGAGGGATAGATAGAGGGATAGATAGATAGATAGATAGAGGGATAGATAGATAGATAGATAGATAGAGGGATAGATAGATAGATAGATAGATAGAGGGATAGATAGATAGATAGAGGGATAGATAGATAGAGGGATAGATAGATAGAGGGATAGATAGAGGGATAGATAGATAGATAGATAGATAGATAGATAGATAGAGGGATAGATAGAGGGATAGATAGATAGAGGGATAGATAGATAGATAGATAGATAGATAGATAGATAGAGGGATAGATAGATAGAGGGATAGATAGATAGATAGATAGATAGAGGGATAGATAGATAGAGGGATAGATAGATAGAGGGATAGATAGAGGGATAGATAGATAGATAGATAGATAGATAGAGGGATAGATAGATAGAGGGATAGATAGATAGAGGGATAGATAGAGGGATAGATAGATAGATAGAGGGATAGATAGATAGATAGATAGATAGATAGAGGGATAGATAGATAGAGGGATAGATAGATAGAGGAATAGATAGAGGGATAGATAGAGGGATAGATAGATAGATAGATAGATAGAGGGATAGATAGAGGGATAGATAGATAGAGGGATAGATAGATAGATAGATAGATAGATAGAGGGATAGATAGATAGAGGGATAGATAGATAGAGGGATAGATAGAGGGATAGATAGATAGAGGGATAGAAAGATAGATAGAGGGATAGATAGATAGAGGGATAGATAGATAGAGGGATAGATAGATAGATAGATAGAGGGATAGATAGATAGATAGATAGATAGATAGAGGGATAGATAGATAGAGGGATAGATAGAGGGATAGATAGATAGAGGGATAGATAGAGGGATAGATAGATAGATAGAGGGATAGATAGAGGGATAGATAGATAGTGGGATAGATAGATAGATAGATAGAGGGATAGATAGATAGATAGAGGGATAGATAGAGGGATAGATAGATAGAGGGATAGATAGATAGAGGGATAGATAGAGGGATAGATAGAGGGATAGATAGATAGATAGATAGATAGATAGAGGGATAGATAGATAGATAGATAGAGGGATAGATAGATAGATAGATAGATAGATAGAGGGATAGATAGATAGATAGATAGATAGAGGGATAGAGGGATAGATAGAGGGATAGATAGATAGATAGATAGATAGAGGGATAGATAGAGGGATAGATGGATAGAAGGATAGATAGATAGAGAGGTAGATAGATAGGTAGAGGGATAGATAGATAGATAGATAGATAGATAGATAGAGGGATAGATAGAGGGATAGATAGATAGAAGGATAGATAGATAGATAGAGGGATAGATAGATAGATAGATAGATAGAGGGATAGATAGATAGAGGGATAGATAGATAGAGGGATAGATAGATAGAGGGATAGATAGATAGAGGGATAGATAGATAGAGGGATAGATAGATAGATAGATAGATAGATAGAGGGATAGATAGAGGGATAGATAGAGGGATAGATAGAGGGATAGAGGGATAGATAGATAGAGGGATAGATAGATAGATAGATAGATAGAGGGATAGAGGGATAGATAGAGGGATAGATAGAGGGATAGATAGATAGATAGATAGATAGAGGGATAGATAGATAGATAGATAGATAGAGGGATAGATAGACAGAGGGATAGATAGAGGGATAGATAGATAGATAGATAGATAGATAGAGGGATAGATAGGTAGATAGATAGATAGAGGGATAGATAGAGGGATAGATAGATAGATAGAGGGATAGATAGGTAGATAGATAGATAGAGGGATAGATAGATAGATAGATAGATAGATAGATAGAGGGATAGATAGATAGATAGAGGGATAGATAGAGGGATAGAGGGATAGATAGATAGATAGATAGATAGAGGGATAGATAGATAGAGGGATAGATAGATAGATAGAGGGATAGATAGATAGAGGGATAGATAGATAGATAGAGGGATAGATAGATAGATAGATAGAGGGATAGAGGGATAGATAGAGGGATAGATAGAGGGATAGATAGATAGATAGATAGATAGATAGAGGGATAGATAGATAGATAGATAGAGGGATAGATAGATAGAGGGATAGATAGATAGAGGGATAGATAGATAGAGGGATAGATAGAGGGATAGATAGATAGAGGGATAGATAGATAGATAGATAGATAGATAGATAGATAGATAGATAGAGGGATAGATAGAGGGATAGATAGATAGAGGGATAGATAGAGGGATAGATAGAGGGATAGAGGGATAGATAGATAGATAGATAGAGGGATAGATAGATAGAGGGATAGATAGATAGATAGAGGGATAGATAGATAGAGGGATAGATAGAGGGATAGATAGAGGGATAGATAGATAGATAGAGGGATAGATAGATAGATAGGAATATACAATCTAAGAATTTTGAGCTTTTCATGTAAAATAAATTCCTGAACCATTTTCCTTGGAATTCGCCAAGTTTTAAGAATTGGAAAATAGTCTTTTATTTTTTCTTCATCCTAAACTCGGAGGAA